>NC_053026.1:227285791-227585791 GCF_003073215.2 Triticum urartu
TAGGCTTTTGGCCTAAGTTGCTCTATGGCCATGGCTGGCCTGGTAGATATCCAAAGTTATAGTTGGGTTCATACTGAGAAGGATCCCCCTGGTGCCAATGGTTGGCGATCTCTTCCGGATTCCACTGATAAACAGACTGCTGGTCAGGATCAAAATGTGGTTCCGGCTCTGGCTCTATAGTTGGTGTGGGGTTTCGGTAGGCGTGAGTGGCCTCCGGTGGAACAAGGTACTTGCCTGCAAATAAGTCAAACAAGGAAGGAGCAGGCAAAGTAATAGTCTCAGGGTGATTTTTGTCAAATATCAACTTGTACTTAAGCATTTTTTCCTTATTCTTAATGATAAAATCATGTGCTACCATACTCTTATAGTCTAGAAAAATAGGAGGCAGCAACTTTTCTTCTTTCAAAGAATGCCTAATAGGTATGTTAAAATGTGCAGCGAGGCGCGAGACGAAGATACCTCCCAAGATGGGGCCCTTAGTACGGTTAAGATTTAACCGCTTTGTAACAATAGCGCCCATACTAAATCTGTCATCAAGGAACAAGGCATGGCAAAAAATAACAATATCAGGGGCACTAAGGTTGCCACAATTTCCACGACCAATTAAGCATCTACTAGCAAATATTGCAAAGTAACGTAAAACAGGAAAATGTATGCTAGTAATTCTTGCATCGGAAACCTTCCTCGTTTCCCCTACATCAATTGTATCAATAAACCCTTCCACATCGTCACAATGTGGTTCCTCTACACTGCCCTCAAAAGGGATCAAGCAAACCTGACAAAAATCACGAAGTGACATCTCCCTATGCTCATCATATAACTAAAATTGCACCGTAGGTGGTGAGCTCCTAGCTTGGAAATGAAAGTTTTGCACAAAGATATTGGTGAGTAAGAGATACTGTTCGCGTTGGTCGTGGAGGAATGCGGTGAGGCCTGCATTCTCAGCCAATTCATAGAAATCATCATAAATCCCGACTGCTCTCAAGAAATCATCACAAGTCCATTCACACGGCCGAACCTCCGCGGTGCGAGGGAGATTATACGTGGTCTTCTTGTTCTCTTCACTTTGTTTATCCTTCGAGCTTCAGCTCGATGAGCCCCTCAGAAATCTCTTCAACTTTTTCTAAAATTTTCTGAAATTGTTAGCAACTCAAAATAAAAGTGAACCAAACTCAACAATATTGATAGCAACTACTCCTACAAGTGCCTAGAGGCAATATCATGCATTAAAACTACTTTTGACCACATAAATTTGACATGCAAGCTCAAGAACAGGGTCACCTAAGCAGCAAAAACTTGCAATGAATAAAGCACTAGAACAAAAACTAATTGAACCATTGGAGGAGTCACATACCAAAGAACAATCCCCCAAAGCAGTTTTGTGAACGGAGCTTTGAGCTAGGAGATCGAAAATGGCAGCAAGATGAGCTAGAACTCGGGTTTTAGCTGGTTGGTGATTTTTTTGGGAGGAAGGAGTGTGTGGTAGCTGGAATAAGTGAAGGGGAGCCACCATGGGCCCACGAGGCAGGGGGCACGCCCAGGACCCTCATGGCCAGGTGCTTGCTCCCCCTGGTGTGTTCTTAGTGCCAGATATTCTCAAATATTCTAGAAAAAATCATATTTAATTTTCAGGGAATTTGGAGAACTTTTATTTCTGGGGTACTTTTTTATTGCATTGATAATTTAGAAAAACATACAGAAAATACTATTTTTGCTTTATTTAATACAAATAACAGAAAGTGAAAAGAGGGTACAGAGAGTGGTGTTTTCTAACTTCATCCATCTCATGCTCATCAAAAGGAATCCACTAACAAGGTTGATCAAGTCTTGTTAACAAACTCATTTCGAATAACATGAAACCGGAGAATTTTCGAATAACACTAGGTTAGCTCAACGGGGATATGCACGTCCCCAACAATAAGAATATCATATTTCTTCTTGACAGTAGGAAGAGGAAATTCAAAACCTCCAATAGTGATTGTTGAAATTTTTCCATTAGAATTGATACTGTGGACTTGAGGTTGTTTCCTCGGAAAGTGTACCGTATGCTCATTACCATTAACATGGAAAGTGAAATTGCCCTTGGTGCAATCAATAACAGCCCCTGCAGTATTTAAAAAGGGTCTTCAAAGAATAATAGACATACAATCGTCCTCGGGAATATCAAGAATAACAAAGTCCGCCAAGATAGTAGTGTTTGTAACCACAACAGGCACATCCTCACAAATACCGACATGTATAGCAGTTGATTTATCAGCCATTTGCAAAGATATTTCAGTAGGTGTCAACTTATTCAAATCAAGTCTACGATATAAAGAGAGAGGCATAACACTAACATCGGCTCCAAGATCACATAAAGTAGTTTTAACATAGTTTCTTTTGATGCAGCATGGTATAGTTGGTACTCCGGGATCTCCAAGTTTCTTCGGTATTCCACCCTTAAAAGTATAATTAGCAAGCATGGTGGAAATTTCAGCTTTCGATATCTTTCTTTTATTAGTAACAATTTCATCCATATATTTAGCATAAGGATTCATTTTAAGCATGTCAGTCAAACACATACGCAAAAAGATAGGTCTAATCATTTCAGCAAAGCGCTCAAAATCCTCATCATCCTTTTTCTTGGATGGTTTAGGAGGAAAAGGCATGGGTTTCTGAACCCATGGTTCTCTTTCTTTACTGCTTCCTAGCAACAAGGTCTTTCTTATCATAAAGTTGATTCTTTGATTGTGGGTTTTCAAGATCAACAGGAGGTTCAATCTCTACATCATTATTATTGCTAGGTTGAGCATCAATATGAGCATCATCATTAACATTATCACTAGATTCATGTTCATAACCAGATTGTGTTTCAGCATCAGAAATAGAAATATCACTTGGATTCTTAGGTGTATCAATAACAGGTTCACTAGAAGCATGCAAAGTCCTATCATTTTTCTTTTTCTTCCTTTTAGAAGGACTAGGTGCATCAATATTAATTCTCTGAGAATCTTGCTCAATTCTCTTAGGGTGGCCCACCGGATACAAAGGTTCCTGAGTCACTTTACCTCCTCTAGTTGCAACTCTAATAGCAAAGTCATTATTTTTACTATTCAATTCATTGAGCAAATCATTCTGAGCTTTAAGTACTTGTTATACTTGAGTGGTAACCATAGAAGCATGTTTACTAATAAGTTTAAGTTCACCTTTAACACTAGCCATATAATCACTCAAGTGTTCAATCATATAAGCATTATGTTTCAATTGTCTACCATCATAAGCATTAAAATCTTCTTGCTTAACCATAAAGTCATCAAATTCATCAAAACATTGGCTAGCAAACTTAGCAGGAGGGATTTCAGCTTTATCATATCTATAGAGAGAATTTACCTTTACTACCTGTGCCGGGTTATCGAGACCGTGTGTTTCTTCAATAGGTGATGAATTAAGACCATGTATTTCTTCAACAGGAGGTAAATTCTTAACATCTTCAGCTTTTATACCTTTTTCTTTCATAGATTTCTTTGCCTCTTGCATATCTTCAGGACTGAGAAATAGAATACCCCTTTTCTTCGGAGTTGTCTTAGGAGATCGTTCAGGAAGTGTCGAATTATTTTCATTAGTCAACATATTATTCAATACAATTTCATCTTGATCAATAGTTCTTTCCCTGAAAACACAACCAGCACAACTATCTAGGTAATCTCTGGAAGCATCGGTTAGTCCATTATGAAAGATATCAAGTATTTCATTTTTCTTGAGACGATGATCAGGGAAAGCATTAAGTAATTGGAGAAGCCTCCCCCAAGCATGTGGGAGACTCTCTTCTTCAATTTGCACAAAATTATATATTTCCCTTAAGGCAACTTCTTTCTTATGGGCGGGGAAATATTTAGCAGAGAAGTAGTAAATCATATCCTGGGGACCACGCACACAACTAGGATCAAGAGAATTAAACCATATCTTAGCATCACCCTTTAATGAGAACGGAAATAATTTAAGGATATAATAGTAGAGAGTTTTCTCATCATTAGTGAGCAGGGTAGCTATATCATTTAATTTAGTAAGATGTGCCACAACAGTTTCAGATTCATAGCCATAGAAAGGATCAGATTCCACGAAGGTAATTAACTCAGGATCGACAGAGAAATCATAATCCTTATCAGTAATAAAGATAGGTGAAGTAGCATAAGCAGGATCATATTTCATTCTAGCATTCAGAGATTTTTCTTTCAACTTAGTGACTAATTTCTTAAGATCACTTCTATCATTGCAAGCAAGAAAGTCTCTAGCAGTTTCTTCATCCATAACATAACCCTCAGGAACAACAGGCAATTCATATCTAGGGGGAGAATCTTCATCATCACATTCATCAATATTATCAGTTTCAATAATTTCATCCTCTCTAGCCCTAGCAAGTTGTTCATCAAGAAATCCACCTAGTGGCACAGTAGTATCAAGCATAGAAGTAGTTTCATCATAAGTATCATGCAAAGCAGAAGTGACATCATCAATAACATGCGACATATCAGAATGAATAGCAGGTGTAGGTGTCGCAAGTTTACTCAAAACGGAAGGTGAATCAAGTGCAGAGCTAGATGGCAGTTCCTTACCTCCCCTCATAGTTGAGGGAAAAATCTTGGTTCATTGATCTTTCAAGTTCTTCATAATGATAATCAGATATAAATCCCAAGTGACTAATAGAATAGAGCTATGCTCCCCGGCAACGGCGCCAGAAAATGTTCTTCATAACCCACAAGTATAGGGGATCGCAACAGTTTTCGAGGGTAGAGTATTCAACCCAAATTTATTGATTCGACACAAGGGGAGCCAAAGAATATTCTCAAGTATTAGCAGCTGAGTTGTCAATTCAACCACACGTGGAAACTTAATATCTGCAGCAAGGTATTTAGTAGAAAAGTAATATGATAGTAGTGGTAACGATAGCAAAAGTAATATTTTTGGGTTTTGTAGTGATTGTAACAGCAGCAGCGGAAAAGTAAATAAGCGAAGAATAATATAGGAAAAACTCGTAGGCATTGGATCGGTGATGGAGAATTATGCCGGATGCGATCCATCATGTAACAGTCATAACCTAGGGTGACACAGAACTAGCTCCAGTTCATCAATGTAATGTAGGCATGTATTCCGAATATAGTCATACGTGCTTATGGAAAAGAACCTGCATGACATATTTTGTCCTACCCTCCCATGGCAGCGAGGTCCTATTGGAAACTAAGGGATATTAAGGCCTCCTTTTAACAGAGTACCAGACCAAAGCATTAACACATAGTGAATACATGAACTCCTCAAACTACGGTCATCACCGGTAAGTATCCCGATTATTCTCACTTTGGGTTTAACGGATCATAACACATAATAGGTGACTATAGACTTGCAATATAGGATCAAGAACTCTCATATATCGATGAAAACATAATAGGTTCAGATCTGAAATCATGGCACTCGGGCCCTAGTGACAAGAATTAAGCATAGCAAGGTCATAGCAACATCAATCTCAGAACATAGTGGATACTAGGGATCAAACCCTAACAAAACAAAATCGATTACATGGTAAATCTCATCCAACCCATCACCGTCCAGCAAGCCTATGATGGAATTACTCACGCACGGCGGTGAGCATCATGAAATTAGTGATGGAGGAAGGTTGATGATGACGACGGCGATGGATTCCCCTCTCCGGAGCCTCGAACGGACTCCAGATCAGCCCTCCCGAGAGAGTTTAGGGCTTGGCGGCGGCTCCGTATTGTAAAACGCGATGAATCCTTCTCTCTGATTTTTTTTCTCCCTGGAAGTGAATATATGGAGTCAAGGTTGAGGTCGGTGGAGCGTCAGGGGGCCCACAGAGGCAGGGGCGCGCCCAGGGGGTAGGAGGCGCCCAACACCCTCGTGGATAGGGTGTGGGCCCCCTGACATGGATCTTTCTTCCAGTATTTTTTATATATTCCAAAAATAATCTCCGTTGATTTTCAGGTCATTCCGAGAACTTTTGTTTCTACACAAAATTAACACCATGGAAATTCTGCTGAAAACAACGTTAGTCCGGGTTAGTTCCATTCAAATCATGCAAGTTAGAGTCCAAAACAAGGGCAAAAGTGTTTGGAAAAGTAGATCTGTCGGAGACGTATCATCCCGCACTACGCCTATCTCAAGCTCAAGATGCCCGGGCCACGCGGTGTTATAACAGTGAATGGAAACATGGAACGCTCCCTCCGCACTGAGGAGCACACCGCGGCCCTGGCAGCGGAAGTATAGGGTGGCCTCATTAAGCCAACTATTACGTCGGTGGGCAAGTCCTCGAACATTGTCAAACGAGTCCGGACTACCCCATTGTATGACACTCCAGCTCGTCAGGAGCTCGATTAGCAATCCGGCCTCCATCTCATCCCCTACCGAATTGTGGCATATGTGCCACCCGTACATAATTACGCACTAATAATACCATGGGAAAGGATGGAGGCACAATAAGGACAGTGCCTGCAATACGGCCAGATCCTGCCAGGAAACTCACATTCCTCTTCCTTTTTTATTTTTTATTTTTTTCTGGTTCCCTCAAAACCACATCACCCTTTCGACAGTACTAAAGCCTCTTTCCGTGGCCTATTATGAAAACACCGGTCGATGTTCCTCTCAAAGGACAATATACCAAGGAGAAAAGAAGCATAGACGCGTACCAGAATACCTAAAGGATCCTTAAAGATCAGCACGTCCGTGTTCAGGATGCATGCACGGCTTCCCCTTGTGTTCGTCATGTAAAATGGCCTTGTTGCTTACTGCACTGTTTGTATCAATATGTGTTTGACGTATCAATCAGACTACTATGGAAACAGTTTTTTGCCCAAACCTATGTGGCGTTGGCGTATCTCTCAACATATGTTTCCCTGTTTTTGTCCGGTTGTCATGTACACCCTGGTATGAGCTAAATTGCCAGGGGCTTTATTAAGCCGCGTACATATTAAAAAGTCCGAACACTTTAATAGTGCAATTCGGCATACCAAATATAGCATTATATGCATTGGCTCTGAATCATGTCTTTGGTCAATAGTTGGGTTGCCCGGCTCCTGTGCTTGCTACCTTACGTTTCGTATGATCGGCTAGGGTAGTAAAGGGAGAACTACTGCGATTGTGTCTCTAGTTCACCCGGACAAATACCTCAGTAGAGAAAGCCGAAAACTGACTGTCATGATGCGGCGAGAGCCGGTCAGCTATTTGGTGACTAAATATAAATCTTTAGTGATTTTTTCCGCATTATGCGATAGGCCGGCCTCCACCCGGTCGGGCATTCACAACACCTGAATTCGGATAATCAAACAATACTAGGGGCTGTGCCCGCTCTCGCATTATAAAACTCGTATGGCTAAGTGAGGGCGATAAAGCTGTATAGTCTGATTGCCTGGTTCGCCGCACTAATACCTCCTTCATGGACCAGTACGATGGGTCAACTGTGTTTTAAGTGTTATCCCGAATACCCCCGTACTACCTACATGGGGGCCGAAGCCGACGATTGGCCAACTCTCAGATATCATAAACAGCCGCACAGGAGGAGATATTTTTTATAAGCAATATATCATACATAAGCGTTGTCTGATGATACAGGAGTAGACAACACAATTACATTCATTCAAATATGATGCCCTTCAAACATTGGCCCTCTACAATACAGGATCCTTTCAGGACATCATCAAAGTACCGCTCCGGCGTGCGATGCTTTTTCCCAGCGGGCGGTCCCTCGGTGACAAGCTTGACGGCATCCATCTTCGCCCATAGCACCTTGGCACGGATGAAGGCCATCCGCGCACCTTCAATGCAGGACGACCGCTTCACGACATCAAGCCGAGGGCAGGAGCTGACCAGCCGCTCGGCGTGACCGAAGTAGCTACTGGGCATGGGTTCGGCGGGCCAAAGGCGGATTATCAAATCCCTCATGGCAAATTCAGCCACCCTGTGCAATTCGGTCCATTGCTTTAGCTGATCGCCGAGGGGCACAGGATGCCCTGGCGCAAGGTATTGCGACCAGAACAGCTTCTCCATTGAGCTCCCCTCTTTGGCCTAGAAGAACTCCGCAGCATCAGCGACACTCCGGGGTAGGTCCGCAAATACTCCTGGAGAACTCCAAATCCGGGTTAGAAAGACGTACCTTTTCTTCACAAATTTGCTCTCCAGGTTAAAGGCCTTACCCGCCACAATTTGACTTGCCTCCTCGATCTCCTGGACAGTGCATTGGGCTTCGGCCCGGGCTTCCTGTGCACTTTGGAGTGCCTTAGCAAGTTTGGAGTTCTGCTCCGAACTCTTGCGCTCTAAGGATTCACATTTGCCTATGGCATCTTTGAGCTCTTGATGGAGTTCCTCCACCCGTGATTCATGTTTAAGGCGGGAGGCTTGTTCCTCCTCCGCCTCCTTCTTGGCCTCGGCCAGTGCACTCTTGAGGGCCTCAACCTCAAACGTGTCAGCTGCAAAACATAAATTATGAAGCTCATTGATATACTACATCATAGCTGGCATTGTTTCAGGACATGCTTCGACATTACATACCTTGCTTTTCTTCTAGCTTCCGCCTTAGCTCAGATGCTTTGGCGACATGAGCAGCTGACGCCTGCTTCGCAACCTGCTTTTTCAAGTATATATGTGCGTTAGTCTCCTGCATGAGTTATTAGATCCTCTGTTCGGTTTTCTTTTCGAACACCGAACAGAGTCTCAGGGGCTACTATCTATACACGGGCATTCTTTTTATACAGTTAAAAGTTACTGTAAAGCACATACCTCAAAGCCTTTTAAAAGGCTAGTGTAGGCTTCGCTCAGTCCGCTTTTCGCGGAATGAAACTTTTCAATCACCATACCCATAAGGGTACGATGTTCTTCCACAATGGTGGCGTCCTGAAGCGCGCTCACTAGAGTGTCCAGCGCCTCCGCATTGACAGAGAACGCCGGTGTTTTAGGCGCACCCCCTTCTCGCGAAGAGGGTTGCTCCTCTGTCTCCGGAATCATGTGGGTTTCCAGAATGACATTTGGTTGGGGGCCAAACTGGACATGGCCCCGTCTCTCCAGTCTCCATGGGGGTCGGCTCCCCCATGTTCTTGGTAGCCTCCGTCACCTCTCCCTATCCTGGAAGGGTCCTTTGGGACGACACCTCGGTGTTGTCCGCTGCAGGGGGGAGGAAGCTGGTGGAGGCGAATCGCTCTCCATCATGTTCGGACCCAGCGAATTCCCGGAAGAGGACGATTGCTGGGGAAGGACCTTAACCGGACTGCAGCATACAATTTAAATGCATTACAACTATAAGCCAGAAATCCAGACCTATATATATACCTTCGAGTACTTACGATCCAGCCAGGGGCTTCGGCCTAGGGTGCCACTCGTTGGCGTCTGATTCGGAGTCATCCATAAGGGACATTCTCCCTTTCTTGGATGCCTCCGCCTCTAGATCGGCGGAGGCTACCCTTTTCTTCTTATCCCCCTTGGGGGGGGAGTTGCTCTCTTCCTCCTCCTCTTTCGCTTCGTTAGGGGAGGAGAGGGTTCCGGTGTCCTCGGACACTACGTCCAAGGCACCCTTACGGAGGAGGCTGCTCTTGGCCTCCTTGCCCTTCTCCTTGGCCTTCTTTTCCGGCGCTTCGTACGGCGCCGGGACTAGCATCCTCGTCAACAGAGGAATAGCTTCGTCTTCGGGCAGCGGAGCTAGACAGTGAATCCGTTCCGCTTTCTTGGTCCAACCCTGCAAAAGAAAATGGAAAGTTTAGTGTGCTCCTTGGGCTCGTAAAGTAATGTTACCAAAGAACTGACGGCGGTCGAAGCATGGGTGCTGTCGTAGCCAAGATCTTTGGTTGTCTCCGGCCACGACTTCTGGTTCTCGAAGAGAAGCTTCCACATGTCTTCATGCTTCGTGCCGAAGAACCGCTGTAGGGTCCAAGGACCAGCCGGGTTGAACTCCCACATGGGCTCCTGACGCGCCTGACAAGGAAGTATCCGGCGGAAGAGCATCACTTGTATCACGCCAGCGAGGCTAGTATTTTTATCTACCATGCTCTTGATGCGCTTCTTCAGCATCGTTACCTCATCAGTTGACGCCCAGTCTAGGCCCTTGTTGAGCCAGGATATCAGCCGTATTGGTGGCCTGGACTTGAACTCCGTGGGAGCAGCCCATATGGAGTCGCGGGGCTCTGTGACATAGAACCACCCCTGCTGCCATCCCTTCACGGTCTCCACGAAGGTGCCCTTGGGCCAAGTGACGTTGGGCAGTTTGCTCACCATAGCGCCACCGCAATCCGCATGCTGGCCATCCACCACTTTCGGTTTCACATTGAAAACCTTGAGCCATAGGCCGAAGTGGGGGGAAATGCAGAGGAATGCCTCGCATATGACGATAAACGCCGAAATGTTGAGGAAGGAATTTGGGGATAGATCATGGAAATCTAGCCCGTTGTAAAACATGAGGCCGCGAACGAAAGAATGAAGGGGAAACCCCGGTCCGCGAAGAAAATGGGGGATGAACACTACCCTCTCGCCGGGCTTTGGAGTGGGGATGACCTGTTTTTTGGCCGGGAGTCGGTGGGCGATCTCTTTGGCCAGATACCCCACTTCCCGAAGTTCCTTGATGTTTGCCTCCATGACGAAGGAGGCCATCCACTTGCCCTGCGCTCCGGATCCGGACATGGCTAGAGTACTTTCTGGGAACGGAGTGGATCGAACCTTGAGTGTTGGAGCTTGAGGGTGGATGGACTGAGGAAGGGGAAGGCATGGGGTAAAAAGGGGGGAATCTTATCTCCTTATAAAGAGAGTGAATACCATGCGTCCCCCATGAGCCTTAAAGCTCGCCTATTTCCAAGGGGTCGTGCGAGATGGCACGGTTGGGTTTCCCATACCCGTATTGATAAGAATCCTGTAATAAGGGGGCGCGATCTCTGCTTTGACAGGACGTGTCGTCGGTGGTTGCGTCTTGAAACACGAAACAGGAGGCCGAAAAACGGTTTAAAATAATAAAATTGCCGGACGTAACGTCTCACCAGTGAAATCTTCGGAGGACGGAACTTATCTGTATTTTAATTCAGAGGTATGACTGTTGTACAGAGCCGGATATAGTATTGACGATCAACTGCTTTGAAGAATTCGGAGGAGGAACCTGCCTTCCAATGCCGAAGACAATCTGCGCGCCGGACACATCATCATTGAAGAGTGGTTCAGGGGCTACTGAGGGAGTCCTAGATTATGAGGTCCTCGGGTGTCCGGGGTACGTGATGTGGGCCGGACAGATGGGCCGTGAAGATACAAGATGGAAGGCCTTCCCTCATGTCCGGATGGGACTCTCCTTGGCGTGGAAGGAAAGCTTAGCGTGCGGATATGGATATTCCTTTCTCTGTACAACCATATCCCCCTCCGGTGTCTATATAAACCCGAGGGTCTAGTCCGTAGAGGCTAGATCACAATCATAATCATACAGGCTAGACAATTAGGGTTTAGCCATTACGATATCATGGTAGATCAACTCTTGTAACCCCTATACTCATCAAAGTCAATCAAGCAGTACGTAGGGTATTACCTCCATCAAGAAGGCCCGAACCTGGGTAAAACTCGTGTCCCTTGTCTCCTGTTACCATTGATCCTTAGACGCACAGTTCGGGACCCCCTACCCGTGATCTGCCGATTTTCACACCTACAGCCACCTCCAGCTGCAGCTGCAGCAACTCTGGCACAGGCGGGGGAGGACGTCCCTCGTCTCCTCGCCACGGACCAGGCCCCACAAGACATGGTGGTGCAGCCTCGGGAGGAGCCTGCCCCCGCGGGCCCGCAGGCCGTGGAACCATCCATCCCTGTCTTGTTCGAGGGGGGCTCGAAGCCTCCAGCGCCCCAAGCTATGCTTGCTACCGCCTCCCCGGTGATGGAGCCAGCCGACGGGCTGGTGCCGCCTCTTTCCTAGGCCCTCGCGCTAGCAGGGCCGCGTCCCCTCATCAAGACAGGTGCTCTAGACGATGCCCATGCTGCACTTGAGCAGCTCCAGGCCAACTTCAGGACGTCAATAGGTGCCTCGTGAGAGAGCACATGGGGATTATCTCCAGGTGGCTCCAGGCCAACACGTCCGTCAAGACGGCCTAGGGTCAGGCCAAGGCCACTGCCACGGAAAGCAGGAGGGAGGCCACCGAAGCCAAGGAGGCTCGCGACGCAGCGCTAGCGAACGCTACATCCATCGAGGAGCGCCAGGATGAGGCGGAGGCCAAGCTGAAGACCCTATAGGAGGAACAAGCCTCACGCAACCAAAGGATCCAGCAGCAGTAGGAGGACCTGAAGGCCCGCGAGGCGAAGCTCGCCGATCGCGGCGCCGAGCTGGCCTAGGTGGCCACCGACCAGGACGCAGAGCGGGCCGCCTAGAAACGCCGAAGAAAGAAGTGGCCGACGCCCAGGTAGCCCATGCTCGAGACGTCTCTGAGACGGCAACCCAGCTAGAGGCCACGGAGAAGGTGCACGCCGCTGCTGAGAATGAAGCTGCCGTAGGACGCAACGCCTTCCTCTCCCTTGAGCTCGGATTTCACGAGGCGCTGCGCTCCATCCATGGGGGAGGGTACGCAGAGCCTGGCGACTCTGGAGGATGGCCTTGCAGTGCTCTTCCCCAAGCTGGCCGAAGCGCTTAAGGGTGCCGCTGCCGAAGTGGACTCACTGGTACGCGTCGGTGCTATACAAACGGTTTTAACCCCTTTTCGCGATGGCGTTCGGAACCGTTGCCAAGCGAGTGACGACGATAGGGGGGTCCTTCCCACATGACCCAGAAACTATCAGGGATATGCCCTCCTGGCACACACGCTCGGCAAAATGACAATTATATAGGCGAAATTGTTTCCGGTCATAAGTACATCCCACATAGTCAGTCCCCGCTAAACGTTTCCGTTCATATATACATCCCAAACAGTCGCTCCAAGGAAAAAGTTTGCGCAAGGTGGCCTAATGCAAACATTTTTCAAGAGAATCTCGTGTGTGATTATTCGTTGACCTAGCATGGTTTATTCCTAGAAACGTCTGCGATGCGCACAACATCGCAAACAGTCCATAATTTCGAAGCTTGTGTGATGAGATGACTATCGCAAACATTTAGTAAGAAAGAACTGTGTGTGATGCTGTTGTTAATCACACACATTTTTTCTTGGCTGATCGTGTGTGAAGTGGAGATGGATCGCACACGTAGTGGATCCTAGAAACGTGTCTGATCTCCACGTCTATCGCAGACGTTTCGCTTTTGCAAACCGTGTTCAATGTAATCCCTAATTAATCACTAATTTAAAAATCACATGTTTTGAATTTGAAAGTAGGCAATCACTTATTCCATATCCAACCTTGTTTATTACAAATATAGGTTCAACCACGAATGCATAATTCGATGCACATGTACATATACTGAAGAACTACAGAAGCACCAAGTAAAGAATGATGAACCGCAGTTGTACTAAAGACTGTAAAGAGAGAGGCAAAAGACATTCTGGTTGCTAGAGAAGGTAAAGCAGAATGCCCATATTGTGCCCTCCTCCATGCATAATATGCACACGACTCTAGGCCAACCCCTTGTGATGGCTGCATGTCCATCCTTCACTGTCTTCATTACGACTTCTCGATGCTCATTGTAGTCTGGATGAAATACTTTAACCTTCATTGCGTGTCCACCAATCATGTACTTTGCGAGGAAATCTTGAGTGAACTGCTTCGGGAACCACTGCGAACGAAAAAGATTTAGACATTGTTGTCTAACAACTCATTATGGGCAGTAAAAAGAGAAGGTTGCAAAGTTTGTAGTTACCATCCTATAGCTCACTATTGTGTTTGATAGAGCATAAACAAATAATTTGCTTGCCACCATTCGTATCTTTTTGCTAATAATCCTTATAAGTTTCCTCACTTGATGCTTGTTCATGAATATCTCACTGCCCCATATGCAAAAAGGGTCGATGCGTGGATCCTTGCCAAGGGCATATGTACCTACAAGCAACAAGTCAATATTAAAAGCTAACAAGTGTCCATGACTGGATCTATATACACTACATTATGGAACGACGAGGGGGGGGGTACAAGTCGATGGATGAAGCTAACCTCGCCGGAAAATGGTGGCCACTCCCGTTGTTGTCCTGCATAAGTAGTGGAAAGGCATGATAAGTGCAGCAACCTTAACATCAAACAAATATAGCAAAGGTAAAAAACATCATCTCCAAATGATAGATTGAATGTGTTGGTTTCAGCATGCTATTAAAGCAGATATAAAATGGAAGGCAATGTTACCGACAGCAGGCTTAACAGCCATCAAATATTACAATTCAAACTGGTGTTGTTGAAAATGAATAGAATGTAGGTAATGCTTAAACGTTACACTAGATAAATGTGTAAAACTAAAATAAAGGGCATGTGTTAACTACACAAGGCATAACTAGAACCAAATATAGCCGTTCAAACTGGTATTGATGAAGTCGAGCACCACAGTTCCGACTTGCACATAATGAACAACACATTGTTAATGACTGAAATAAACAAGGCATAAATGACCAGTATAACAACCAAATATAGCCATTGAAAACTGGACAGAGTCTCACTACAACCAACCTAACAAGCAAATATAGATAAACAGGGCATATGCTTGAAAACTAGACAAATGCTCACTGCAACTAACCTAACAAGAAAATACAGATAAACATGGCATATGCTTGAAAACTGGACAAATGCTCACTGAAACCAACCTAACAAGCAAATACAGGTAAACAAGGCATCTACTTGAAAACTGGACAAAAGCTAAAAAAAAGCAACGTAACAACCAATACAGATAAACAAGGCATCTGCTTGATAACTGGACAAACGCTCACTTCAACCAAACTAAGAACCAAATACATATAAGCAAGGCATCTACTCGATAACTGAAAAATGCTCACTGCAACCAACCTAACAACCAAATACACATAAACAAGGCACCCACTCACTATAAACAACCAAATATAGCCATTCGTGAAACTGAAGTTGACAATTCATACTTAAACATCACATAG
Source organism: Triticum urartu (assembly GCF_003073215.2). Classification (NCBI taxonomy): domain Eukaryota; kingdom Viridiplantae; phylum Streptophyta; class Magnoliopsida; order Poales; family Poaceae; genus Triticum; species Triticum urartu. Next base: position 227,300,794 of record NC_053026.1, read on the forward strand.
CCCTATTGAACAATACGTTTTGCATAACTGAAATAATTAAACATGGCACAGTTAAAGCACCGTATGGCAAATGCTACTACAATAAAGGGTACGGGTTGGCAAGCTAGAAAAGGTAAGATTTGCTGATAGGATGTTGCCTCACATTTCATGGACCGAATCCTTCCAGTTGGAATAGCACAGACCCATGGTGCAATCTCTGATGTCACAGATGGGTTGTTTCACCTTGGAAGAACCTTTGTGGGTGCCCACCTCATGGTCGTGGTCATGGTCGATGAGATCTGACTCGGCAATTGAGGATCCCAAGCCGCCGTCGTAAAACGTGTCCTTCAGAAATGACAAAATGGGCTCGATGGCGTATAAGGATCGCAAATCCTTAACCGCTTGGTGGAGGAGATCAGCGTCAGGTCCATCGAAGAGATCAATGGTAATTGAACCAGAGGGGTTGGGGATGGACCACTTAACCTGTGACATGGCCCACGTGAAGCCGTCGTAGTCGACGAGCTTGATGTCGTAGCCAGCTTTCCTGAGATACAGTGATACGCTAGCCCGCTGACATGAAGCCTTCGGCATGGCAACGTAGTCAACGTCTTTTCCGACTTCCGCGGTGACGTGTTGCTCCGGGATCGACAGGTCGGGGCGAACAACGGCCACCTTGCCAACGTCCATCGAAGAGGACATGATAAACCTCTTCTTGGTCGAACACTCATTGGGCTCCCCGGGATGCATGGTCGAGCTTAGGCTGCGACATTTTGGAGGAGGGGATGTGGATCTGGTGAGGAGGGACACTGTAGGCCTCATCTAAAAACTCAAGGGAGTGGGGAAACGGTATGGGAATCGCTGGGTAACTTGAACTTTATTATCTAAGCTAGGAGGAATGTGCAGACCGGCAGGGGTTGGCGGCGGCACCGGCGACGCCCGCGAGCTAGGGTTTGCTAGGGGGAGGGGGCCGGGTGGGGGACTGTGGAGGGGAGTGGTGTTTGAGGATACACTGTGGCTACTGAAAATTTTAGCAATGGTTGGTGGAGATGGTGGTGGACGAGGGAGGGCGACGGTTCAAATGCCTCGGCTACTACAATTTTACTATAAGGTCGGTGCTGGAGGAGTGTGGGCGACGGTTGAAGTATGGCGGCTACTAAAATTTGGGTAAAGGAATTGATGCGGGGTGGGAGTGCCCAAGATCGCGCACGGTCCAATAAGAATATGAGTGTATGGTAATAAGGAAAAGTGGCGGAATTGCCGATTTTTGCAACTCTCAAGGCGGGTAGTTTGTTTTTATATTTCTAGCTAGCTAGTCTATCGTACACGGTTCGTCCTAATTTCTAAATAAACTTACCCGCCTTTAGCTTGCGCGGGTGGTGATTTTACATCGCACTTGCATCGTGAACGGTTAAGCTAGTACCTCCACCCTTTGCTCGTGCTTGCGCAGCCGTGGTGATTTTACATTGCACTTGCATCGCACATGGTTGAGCCAGTACCTCCACCTTTGCTCGTGCTTACGTAGTCGTCGTGATTCACAGCGCACTTGCATCGCATATGGTTAAGACATTATACACATGTCCGTTGAGCGTCATCAGTCTTTGCAGCAAAAAATGTTAGAGAGGGTCAGAAGACAGCCACACCAGCATGTGGCCCAAATATATAAGACTGAAAAGGGTGGTCTGTGATGTTCAAAATTCCAGTGCACAACTTTGACCACGCGGGCCCACGGTTGGGCGCGTCGTCGAAGATCGATGAGAGGGGCCAGAAGTCAAGAACCTCCTGGAAGTGGCCACTATATGTTGGAATATTGGGTGTGATGTTTGAAACTTTAAATACACAATGCACAACTTTGGTGGCACCTGCCTCGCAAACCCGAAAGCACCCTTGGATATATCTATAATGACATAATGTCATAGCTAGCTAGGATGCTTGGCCCGCCACCTCCCACTTCGTATCAGCGGGGCGGATGCACATAATGATACTTTGGTCATACATGCATGTCGCCATGACCTACCATAAGATGGACCAATGAATCTATCGTTTGGTCAAACGACAACTGTTGTCGTCGATAAACCGCTTGGGCCAATAGATTGAACTATAATAAAAATCGCACAAGAGGGACCACAAAACAATCACCTATTGCATGGGGCCCAAAATGATGTACATTGCGAAGGGGTGATGCATGTTTTCAATATAGAATAATGTACAATTTAGATGTGGTGCCTACCTCTCGATACAGACAACAACAATGAAGGCAAGGTAGTTAAGGACGAGATACGCAGGGTACGATGTAGGTCGAACCCAGCAATCCGAGCATGTGGGAGGGAATCCTGACAACACATGTGCGCGAGCTTTGCTTGAGCGACATGTGATGGTGACCAGCCTTAACATGGACTAGGAGGAATCCATTCATGGCAAACACATACCCCTCGTTGTTGGTCAAAGGGATGATATATACACACTCGGGGAGCCCACAGATAGGTGTGTCGTCACAAAAAACCGCACAAGGGAGACGTGGTCGATCAGAAGACCCCATATACACTGCATGCGGCCCAAATAATATGTATGGGTACAGTGGTGTGTGATGTGTTTAAATCCCGAATGCACAACTTCGATGGGCCACCAACTACATTACAAACTGAACACCGTACCCGACTCCAAGCCTGGTTCAATACGTACGATGTCGGTTTCCCAACTTCGAGGCGGTAGTGTGCGAATAACTTTGAAAGTTGGTCGTTGGATGAAGCCAATCCGATGGTACAGAGATGGAAAATCCGAGCACTACTGGTCGTTGGATATCATCTACATTCCTCTAGATTCTATCACATGTACAATCTAGAAGACTCCATGGTTGAACTTAAGCATAATGCACAAACCTAAAAAAACAAGCACTTCTCCTTTGTTCTAGAATCTTCCATATCTTAATTGCCCAATTTTTTTTCTAAATGAACTGTCACTATTTGTTTTTACTTTATGCTTCTTAAAATAGATTTTTTAATAAAAGTAATTGATTTTTAACGAAATGAACTATAAGAATTAAATGAACATCTACATCATGCATATATGACTCAAAGCTTACATGCTATAGTGTGGTATTTATTCATAATATGGTAACCAAATCTCATCCGTGGAATGCATGTGTACCTTACTAATTGAAAGTGCTAGTGATCGACAAGAGGGGGGGTGAATAGGCGATTTTTATGAAAGTCTTCAAAACATGGAAGTTTCGAATACAAACGATGGAAATAAACCTATTATCATGCAGCGGAAGGTAGACTACACTAAGCACGCCATAGTCAAGTATTCAATGAAGTGAAAGCACAACGACTAATAGCAGCTAGGCAGTATAGATCAGGTAGGAAGATAGTGTGAAGCCAATCAGAACAAGCGGTCACTCAGTGAAGACAAAAGATAATGCAATCGTACGATGACTTCACCAGGGCCAACAGTAAGTAAAGGAATGGGAAGGATGAAACCAGTGACTCGTTGAAGACAATGATTTGTTGGACCAGTTCCGGTTGCTGTGACAACTGTATGTCTGGTTAGGGAGGCTGAGATTAACTCAGAAGACCGTGTCTTTACCTTATTCCCCTTGAGCTAAGGACACCCAGTCCTCGCCCAATCACTCTGGTAAGTATTCAAGGTAGACTTCCAAACCTTCACAGACTTCGTTCACCGGCGATCCACAATGACTCTTGGATGCTCAGAACACGAAGCCTAACCGGCTGGAGGATTCACAGTCCTCAAGTGTAATAAGTCTTCAGATCACACAGACATGAAGACTTAAGTGATGCCTAACACTCTTTGGCTCTGGGTGTTTAGGGCTTTATCCTCGCAAGGAATTCTCTCTCAAAGGCTTCGAGGTGGGTTGCTCTCAAACGACAAAAGCCGTGCACTAACTCTGAGCAGCCAACCGTTTATGGTTGTAGGGGGTGGGCTATTTATAGCCACTAGGCAACCCGACCTGATTTGTCCGAAATGACCCTGGGTCACTAAGGAACTGACACGTGTTCCAACGGTCAGATTTCAAACACACACGGCAACTTTACTTGGGCTACAAGCAAAGCTGACTTATCCAACTCTGAATAAGATTTGCTCTCATAGTCTTCAGTCAAAGACATAGGATTTTGCTTAAGCATCACTTCAGTCATTCTGACTGGTTCTCTTGGACCCCACTTAACAGTATGGTGGTTCCTATGACTCAACAAAGAAGAAAAAGAACGACGAAACTGCTATGTCTTCGTGCTCCATAGTCTTCACGCGATGTCTTCTCTTGTCATAGTCTTCAATGTGAATGTCTTCACATACCACCTTTGACTTCAATGTCTTCATACATTTTTAGGGGTCATCTCTGGTAGGAAAACTGAGTCAATGAGGGACTTCTACCCGTGTTATCCTGTAATTCTCACAAACACATTAGTCCCTCAACCAGGTTTGTCGTCAATACTCCAAAACCAACTAGGGGTGGCACTAGATGCACTTACAATCTCCCCCTTTTTGGTGATTGATGACAAACTGGTTGAAGTTTTCAACGGGGAATAAAATATGTGAAATTGTAAAGGATAGGGTATTGTCTTCATAAGTTGCAAAGGCTCCCCCTGAAGATGTGCATATAAGTACTTTTGCTTTTGGAATGCAAATGCACATGGCAGGTTGTACTTGTGGAGATCCTCTTCAACCTATGATGACAATTCATCATGCATGATATGATGTGACGAAGATAATGAGATGCATAATGGAAAATGGACGTCTGCAAAATGACCTAAGTGCGTAATTTATCATCGCACATGCGGAATTTATCATTGCATCATAGAATAGCAAATAAGTAGCAGACGACCATAGAGTTTAAGTGTTACAACTCAAAGAACCAAATGTATCGAAAACAAGAGTTGTAAGCACTTGGCAAAAGTAGCAAAAAGTAAAGCAACCACCCATATGGACCCGCTTGAAGACTATCAACTCATATGCTTCTCCCCCTTTTGTCAGTGAGGACCAAAAAGGTTTGAAGACATAGAGCGCCTACTCGTTCCCATGGGGTGCAGGCGAGGCAGCAGGGTCGTCGTTGAGGTCCGGTGGTGCAGAGGAACTTGGTGCAGTGTCGACACGCGCTGAAGTTGGAGGAGGTGAAGTTGCATCATCTTGGTCATCAATGACTCTGGCATTCACTGTCGCAGCTGAGGACGAGTAGTCAGTGTCTTCAAGTGAGGGAGTCCGACGCAAGTGAGCATTTCTGGGAGGAGTTGAGTCAAACTTGAACCGTTTGGTGAAGCCATCGTCTTGCGTATCAGCTTCAACACTAAGTAAGGTCAAACTCTTTCACGACCTCCGACAGGTTTCATGAGTGACAAAGGCATTCTTGGTGGAAAGATTGCGAATGCGGTTGACATCCACCAAGAGGCTTTGCATCTAACGCTTAAGTCAGTCGTGATGTTTGTCCTGTTTCTGGTGCAGCGCGATGAGAAGCTCTCTGTCATTTAGGACACGAGATCGCCTTCGAGGCCTTTACGCAATGGTGTTACCAATGGCGTCAGTTTGAGCGCGAGGGGCACGTGTGTTACCAGCAAGAGGATAAACACGAGAAACTGTCGGAACTCCTTCAATAGGCTGGGTGAAGCTTTGGTGATCAACATTGTGAAGATAAATGGGATCCTTAGCAGGCTCTGGGTAAATAGCTTCAACTGACAGATCAACTTCTGGCAAGAATATAAGATGATTGCGCGCAGAAAGCTGATAGTTGAAGGCAGAGTGACGCTTGATAAGACGCATGACCCATGGAGCATAGAATTTCAACCCAAAAATGTCGGAGCCAGATGCAGCCAACTGCCTGATGAAGAAGTCTTGAGCATTGAAGCTGATGCCATTGAAGATATAGAAAACCAAAGTCTTCATTGCTCCTTCAAGCTTCGCTGCAGATGAATGTCCTTTGACAGGCCATAGAGTCTTCCTGATGATATGGTAAATGGTGCGAGGCAGGTACTCTAGGTCTTCAACAAAGAACTCAGATGGGTATTCAGCGTCATGAGGCAGAGGCTTCATCATGCTTAGCATTTGACTCATGTTGGGTTCTAGCTTCTGAAAGATGCTTTCCAAGGCATTTTGGTGTTGTTGACAACTTGGTTCATAGTATTCACCAGGAGTGGGCAGGCCTGTGAGCTCAATGATATCAAGAGCTTTAGCTTCATGATGGACATTGCCTGTCATCCACTCAAGGACCCAAGTCTTTGGATCCCTGTTGTAGCCTCGAATGTGATGAGTTGGATAGAACTGTAGCAGAAGCTCTTCATTCCAGTGTTCCTTATCTGTGACAAACTGCAACAGTCCAGCATCTCTGAAGCAATCCAATGCTTCTTCAAGGTAGGGCAGGCCAGCTATAGCTTCAGAGTCGAGGTGCATATGTGGAAACATGCGCCCTTGATTGTATAGGACGTAGGAATAGTATCTGCGCTGCTGATAGCTCCAGAACCGATCTGATGAAATGCGAGGTCTGGTATAAGGGTTCTTGGAGCTGTTGAAGAAGGTGTTATGTGCCACGAAGTCATTCACATTGAATACCCCGGGTGAAGTGGCAGTGCCTGGGAATCGTGGAACTCTTGGCTTGGGCTTTTGGACTTGAGGTCTGTGCTCGACATGATACTCAAACTGTGGACCCGCAGCAGGTGGAGGAACCAGAACGGGCCAGCGGACCATAACAGTCTCACCACGATCAAATGTTAGCTCAATTGTATGAGGTCTTGGAGGGGGAACAGGAGCATTGGCATTGTCGTCATGGGCTTCAGGGGTCACATTGGTTTCAGGTGCTTGCACCGCAGGTGCTTCAGCATCGACTTCGGGTGCCACAGTGGCTTCAGGTGCTTGGACTTCTGGCACTGCAGTAGCTTCAGGCGCCGCATTAGCTTCAGCCATGATGACATCATTGGCTTCTGCGGTGATGTTGGTGGCTGCCTCAGTGTTGTTAACCTCCACTTCAGAAGCTGGAGGGTCGGACACGTTCTTGAAAGTGCGTCATATCGACTAGAGGGGGGGTGAATATGCGATTTTTATGAAAGTCTTCAAAACGTGAAAGTTTCGAAGATGAACGATAGAAATAAACCTATTACCATGCAGCGGAAGGTAGACTACACTAGACAAACCATAGTCAAGTATTCAATGAAGTGAGAGCACAATGACCAATAGCAGCAATGTAGTAGAGATCAGGTAGGAAGATATTGTGAAGCCACATAGAACACGCAGTCACTCAGTGAAGACAAAAGATAGTGCAAACATACAATGACTTCACACGGAGTAACAGTAAGTAAAGGGAGGGAAAGATGAAACCAGTGACTCGTTGAAGACAATGATTTGTTGGACCAGTTCCAGTTGTTGTGACAACTGTATGTTTGGTTAGGGCGGCCAGGTATTTAAACCTTAGGACACCCAGTCCTGAACACACAGCTCAGGACACCCAGTCCTCACCGTATTCCCCTTGAGCTAAGGTCACACAGACCTCGCCCAATCACTCTAGTAAGTCTTTAAGGTAGACTCCCAAACCTTCACAGACTGTGTTCACCGGCAATCCACAATGTCTCTTGGATGCTCAGAACGCGACGCCTAACCGGCTGGAGGATGCACAGTCCTCAAGTGTAATAAGTCTTCAGATCACACAGACAAGAAGACTTAAGTGATGCCTAATTCTCTTTGGCTCTGGGTGGTTAGGGCTTTATCCTCGCAAGGAATTCTCTCTCAAAGGCTTCGAGGTGGGTTGCTCTCAAATGACAAAAGCCGTACTCTGAATCTGAGCAGCCAACCGTTTATGGTTGTAGGGGGTGGGCTATTTATAGCCACTAGGCAACCCGACCTGATTTGTCCGAAATGACCCTGGGTCACTAAGGAACTGACACGTGTTCCAACGGTCAGATTTCAAACTGACACGGCAACTTTACTTGGGCTACAAGCAAAGCTGACTTGTCTGACTCTGGACAAGATTCGCTCTAAAATTCTTCACTCGAAGACATAGGTTTTGTTTAAGCATCACTTCAGTCATTCTGACTAGTTCTCTTGGACCCCACTTAATAGTACGGTGGTTCCTATGACTCAACACAGAAGAAAAAGAACTACGAAAGATCTAAGTCTTCGAGCTCCATAGGCTTCATGCGGTGTCTTCTCTTGTCATAGTCTTCAATGTGAATATCTTCAAATACCACCTTTGACTTCAATGTCTTCATACATTTTTAGGGGTCATCTCTGGTAGGAAAACCGAATCAATGAGGGACTTCTACCTGTGTTATCCTGCAATTCTCACAAACGCATTAGTCCCTCAACTAGGTTTTTCGTTAATACTCCAAAACCAACTAGGGGTGGCACTAGATGCACTTACAATCTCCCCCTTTTTGGTGATTGATGACAAACTAGTTGAAGTTTTCAACGGGGAATATAATATGTGAAATTGTAAAGGATAAGGAATTGTCTTCATAAGTTGCAAGGGCTCCCCCTGAAGATGTGCATATGAGTAATTTGCTTTTGGAATGCAAATGCACATGGCAGGTTGTGCTTGTGGAGATCCACTTCAACTTACGATGACAATCCACTATGCATGTGAAAGTATGTGAAGATAATGACATGCATAATGGAAAATGGACGTCTGCAAAATGATCTAAGTGCGGAATTTACCGCCGCACATGCGGAATTTATCATCGCAACACAAGGTGGCAAATAAGTAGCAGACGACCATTGAGTTCAAGTGTTACAACTCATAGAACCAAATGTATCAAAACAAGAGTTGTAAGCATGAAGCAAAATATAAAGCACCCGCCCATATGGACCCGCTTGAAGACTATCAAACTCATATGCTTCTCCCCCTTTTGTCAGTAAGGACTAAAAAGGTTCGAAGACATGGAGCATCTACTCGTTCCCATGAAGAGTAGGTGAAGCAGCAGGGTCATCAGTGGTGTTCGGCGGTCCAGAAGAAGGAGGTGGCGATGAAGTAGCATCGTCTTCATCCTCGATCACTCTGGCATTCACAGTTGTAGCAGAGGAAGAGAACTCAGAGTCTTCAAGGGATGGAGTTCGTCGCAGCACTGCCCTTCGAGGAGGTGCGTAGTCAAACTTGAATCACTCAAAGAAGCCATCTTCTTGAAGATCATTTTCAGAACACAGCAGCATTAGCCCTTTCCATGTGCGTTGAGAGGTTTCATGAGCAACAAAGGCATTCTTGGTGGCAAGATTGCGAATGCGATTAACATCCACCAAGTGGCTTTGCATTTGACACTTCAGCCAGTCATGATGCCTATCCTATTTCTGATGAAGAGCCACCAGAAGCTCTCGGTCATTGAGAACACGAGTGCGCTTCTTGGGTCATTGGGTAATGGTGATATCAGTGGCTTCAGTGAGAGCAGGATGCGGTGCACGTGTAGTGCCAGCCAAAGGATACACAGGAGTTACGGCTTCAACGCCTTCAACATTCTGAGAAAAACTTTGATGCTCTGCATTATGAAGACTTTGAGGTTCCTTGACAGGCTCAGGATAGATGGCTTCAATAGACATATCCACATCAGGCAAAAAGATCCGATGATTGCGGGCAGAGGGCTGATATGAGATAGCGGAGTGAAGTTTGATCAGCCGCATCACCCAAGGGGCGTAGAACTTCAAACCAAACAGATTAGAGCCAGATGCAGCAAGTTGGTGAATGAAGAAATCCTGTGTATTGAAGCATTTTCCATGAAGAATATAGAAGACCAAAGTCTTCATTGCACCTTCCAGCTTGGCATGGGGAGAATGTCCTTTGATTGGCCAGAGAGTTCGCCTTATGATGTGATAAATGGTCCTTGGCAGATACTGAAGGTCTTCAACGAAGAACTCCGTGGGATAAGCAGCATCTTGGGGCAATGGCTTCATCATACTGAGCATCTGACTCATATTAGGTTCAGTCTTCTGAAAGATGCTCTCAACAGCTTCACTATGAAGCTGACAGCCATGCTCGTAGAGATCGCCAGGAGTGGGCAAACCAGTGAGCTCAATGATGTCAAAGGCTTTGGCTTCGTGATGAACGTTTCCTGTCATCAACTCCAGGACCCAAGTCTTCGAATCTTTGTTATACCAGCGGATGTGAAGTGTGGCATAGAATTGGAGCAGTAACTCTTCATTCCAATGCTCTTGGTCAGTGACGAATGGCAGCAGTCCAACCTCTTTGAAGCAATCCAGAGCTTCTTCTAGACAGGGCAAACCAGCTATTGCTTCAATGTCAAGGCGCTTGTGTGGGAAGATACGACCTTGGTTGTAAAGAACGCATGAGTAATAGCTTCGCTGCGGATAGCTCCAGAACCGATCAGATGATATTCTTTCCCTTGAGTAGGGGTTCCTGGAGCTATTGAAGAATGTGTTGTTAGCTCTGAAGCCATTTATATTTAAGGAGCCAGGTGCTGATGCAGGACCTGGGAACCTGGGCAATCTTGGGATTGGCTTCTGTACTTGAGGCCTGTGCTCAACATGATAGTCGAACTGGAGACCGGCAGCAGACGCAGGAACAGAAGCAGCGGGATCAGTGGCTTCACTGACTTCTGGTGCTTTTGTTGGTGATGGCTCCACATTAGCTTCAGCCATGACAGCGTCAGTGGCTTCAGTGGTGTTGGTGGTGGCAGCCTCAAGATTTTCAACCTCCACTTGACGAGCAGGAGGGTCGGTCACGATCACGTTCTCCTCGAGAACCGCTTCTTGGTGGGACAGGGGAGTGGCAACTTGTGGGACTTCTTCTTCAGGGGCTGATGCAGCCGGATTGTCTTCATCAGTTTTATCTTCAGTCGTAGAGACTTGAGGCCTTGGACCTTTGTGAAGCCTGCGCAACGCGGGTGACGCCTGTGGAGTTGGGGTTGGCTGGGCCTCTGAGTCTTTTTCCTCTTGTGGGCGATCCACCCATGAAGCATCCTGTGCAATTGGCGTCAGTGGACGACCAATGCTGATGAGTTCGTTGTGCGTTAGCACAGGTGATGATACTTGTTGGTGCTCTAGCTGAGGAAGGGCTGCATCATCTTCAACATGGTCGTGGTGACCAATGTCTTCAGCAGCGATGGGATCAGCTGCTGGGAAGTCTTCAGCTTCATGAGCCTCTGTGAAAGCAGGCTCATGGACAGTCAGTTGACGTTCTTGTGGATCAGCGTCGGGGTGAACCATGGAAATGGGTTCAACTATCAAGGGCTCTGTGGGAGAAGCCCGTTCCTTCTTGGTCTTTCTTTTCTTCTTGGCGGGGGTAGTAGCAGAGGCTTCAGGATGTTTTCTCTTCCTTGCTTCAGCCTCAGCAGTCTTGGTCTTCTTCAGTTCTGAAGCGGTTGACCTGGCCTTTGGCTTCGGGCCAGTCATGCTAGTTGGGAAGACAAGGGGATCTGCTTCCTGCCTTGGTGCTTCAGGTTCAGCCATAGAGGGCTTCTTCTTCTTCTTGGCAGCCATCCTGGGGTCGATGCCAGGACGCCCAAGGGCCTTGCGCTTCTCAGCCTCATTGTAGGCTTGCACACACCTATCAGCCAGGACCTTCATGCGCTCACGAGAACCCTGAGCTTCTGCATGTTTCTTTAGAAAGGCTTCCTTGAGCTCGTGCAACATAATCTTGAAGTTCTTCATGTCTTGCACGCTGAGCTTGGCCATATGCTTCTTGAACTGAGATTTCTCAAAGTCAATCTTCTGCTTCAGTTCAACAATGTGCTGGGCATGGCTAATTCTGAAGCAATGGCGCCATGGAAGGCGACACTGAGGCCAATGGGTAGTTGGAGATCTTCGAAGCTGATGTTTGGCATGTCAAACCACTCATCAATGAAGTTGTGGATGATTGTTACATCAAAGAGCGGCAGATCATTGAAGATTTCTTCTTCTTCTTTGCTCTTGATGAGTTGCTCAAGAGCGTCATCTGCAAGATCTTCATCACTTGATAGATCAATGGCATCATTGCGCAGAATGGCAGCAGCAGTTAGCTCTTGGCCGGTGTGTGGCAGAGGTATCTTGACCTTCTGGGGCTTGGAGATGCGTGACAAATCTTCAGACTGCACACTATCTTCAGGAGGTGCAGTTGCCAGTGGCTTCGCCTATGAAATTTTTGGTGAAGGGGCAGGCTTTGAAGCTTTAGGCTTCTTCAACTTCTTTGGCTTCGGCGCTGCAGGCGCTTCATCTGATTCAGCATCAGCTGCAGGCTCATTCACGGCTGTCCCTTGAACCAAGATATGGGTGATGAGACCTTCGAGGTTGTAGAAAGGACCGACGACATTGGGTTCTGCATCCTGTGTCCCATCAGCCCTTGGAGCAGAAGGACCAGGGTTGAAGTGAAGACGGCGTCGGAGAGGTTGCGGCAGCGAAGCACTTCGTCGCCGGCGTCGTCGAGGGCTAGTGGTGGCGCTAGGGTTCGTGCGAGAGTGGAAGAAGAGATAATGACCGCTGTGAAGTTTGTATTTATAGGTACAGGGGCGGCACTGCGTTATTACCCATGTGCCCCTGGCGATTCGCATCTGAGGAATACGTGGCCATCATGCAGAATTTTGGGGTTTGTTCCATGTTCCACGCACGCCTCGATTGTCGGGTGGTCGTTCCTACTTCTCTGGGTTTCATGTGGAGGAATGAGCATTGAAAACGGACTTAAGGTTTGTCTCTGTATCTTCTGCTGACAAGGACGCAGAGAAGACATTCGATAGTTTCAATAGAATGCATATGATTTGGAGAGATAGAGTTTGAGATAGAAAGCACAGAGAGGTTAGGGTCCGATCACATTCACTTAGATCAAAAGATTCAACAAGAATACATAGCTATAAGTGAATGCTGTAGAGGACAGAACACTAGTATATATGTATATAATCAACATAGTGAAGATAATCATGAAAACATGTTGAGATTGAAGCCAAACCAAATGTGAAGACATAGCAAGGTAACGCCATGAGTGAAACACTTCAAATAGAACATTTGGTGGTGGCGTTACCCACCGTATAGGAAGTATTAGACCCAGACACGGCGCACAATTATCTTGGCGCTCCGAAGTCAAATTCCACATTAATGTATTCACACTTAGAATGTATGTCTTCATTGATCGAAGATATACTTTACTTCGTGTGTTGCACATCTAAGTCATCAATATGCATAAGGGTTAGGATGTGTGCCTGATCACAGGACATTTGAGGATTCCAGGATATTTAGCTCACACCGTAACTTGCAAAATCTCTTCTCATCCAAGGGCTTGGTGAAGATATCTGCCAGTTGGTCTTTAGTGTTGACGTGTAGGATATCAATATCTTCCTTAACAACATGATCTCTGAGAAAGTGATGACGAATTTCAATGTGCTTTGTCTTCGAGTGCTGAACTGGGTTGTTGGCAATCTTGATGGCGCTTTCGTTGTTGCAGTAGAGTGGCACTTGCTTCAGATGAATGCCATAGTCCTTGAGTGTTTGCTTCATCCACAGAAGCTGAGCGCAGCAAGATCCAGCAGCAATGTATTCTGATTCAGCAGTGGAGAGAGATACAAAGTTATGCTTCTTTGAAGACCAACATACAAGTGATCGTCCCAGAAAATGACATGTGCCTGATGTAGACTTGTGATCCACTTTGTCACCAGCATAATCAGCATTCGAGAATCCGACCAGATCAAACTCTGAGCCCTTTGGATACCATAATCCTAGAGTTGGGGTGTGAGCCAAATATCGAAGAATTCGCTTCACAGCTAAGTGATGCGACTCCTTTGGTGCCGCTTGAAATCAAGCACACATGCAAACACTAAGCATAATATCTGGCCTAGATGCACATAAATAAAGCAAAGAACCAATCATGGAGCGGTATACCTTTTGATCGAACTCTTTACCATTGTCGTCAGGACCCAGATGATGCTTGGCTGGCATTGGCGTCGTGAAGCCTTTGCAGTCTTGCATACCGAACTTCTTCAGGCAATCTTTGAGATACTTCTCTTGAGATATGAAGATGTCATTGCGTTGCTGTCGTATTTGAAGACCGAGAAAGAACTTCAGCTCTCCCATCATAGACATTTGATATTGCTCTTGCATCATATATCCAAACTCTTCACTGTACTTCTGATTGGTGCAGCCGAAGATAATGTCATCCACATATCTTTGACACACAAACAGTTCACCATCATATGTCTTCGTGAAGAGAGTGGGGTCGAGGGAACCAGGTATGAAGCCTTTGCTCTTCAGGAAGTATTTGAGTGTGTCATACCAGGCCCGAGGGGCTTGTTTGAGGCCATACAGTGCCTTGTTGAGCTTGTATACCATGTCAGGATGTTTTGGATCTTCAAAGGCAGGTGGTTGTGCAACATACACTTCTTCTTCAATCTTGCCACTGAGAAAGGCACTCTTCACATCCATTTGATAAAGAAGTATGTTGTGATGATTTGCATAGGCCATCAGTATGCGTATGGCTTCAAGTCTAGCCATAGGAGCAAATGTTTCATCGAAGTCAATGCCTTCCACTTGAGTATATCCTTGAGCAACGAGGCGAGCTTTGTTTCTAACAACTTGACCATGCTCATCTTGTTTGTTGAGGTATATCCATTTTGTGCCTATTATGTTGTGCTTCCGAGGATCGGGACGCTTAACCAGTTCCCATACATTATTCAGCTCAAACTGTTGAAGCTCTTCTTGCATAGCTTGAATCCATTCAGGTTCCATGAAGGCTTCTTCAACTTTCTTGGGTTCTGTTATTGAGACGAATGCGAAGTGCCCATAGAAATTTGCTAGCTGAGTTGCCCTTGATCGAGTGAGTGGACCGGGTGCATTGATGCTATCAATTATTCTTTCAATCTGCACTTCATTGGCAACACGAGGATGTACAGGGCGAAGATTTTGCTCTTACTGATCATTGTTGTTGTTAGAGGGAATGTCTTCAGGCTGAGCATTGGCTTCAGGTTGATCAGGTGCTGAGATGATAAGTTCTTCTTCAGGATGAGCTTCAGAAGGTATAATTTCTGCAGTTCCCATTATCTTGATTGATTCACCGGATGGAACTTCATCTAGCACATTTGGCAGGTGCTCTCTTTGTGAACCGTTGGTCTCATCGAACCGCACATCCACTGTTTCAACCACTTTATAATGAAAGAGATTGAAGACTCTGTAGGAGTGCGAATCCTTTCCATACCCAAGCATAAAACCCTCATGTGCTTTTGGTGCAAACTTTGAGGTGTGATGTGGGTCCTTGATCCAGCACCTGGCGCCAAATACTCTGAAGTAACTGACATTTGGCTTCTTGCCAGTAAGGAGCTCATAAGATGTCTTGTTAAGAAGCTTGTGAAGATAAACACGATTGATTGTATGGCATGCAGTATCAATGGCTTCAGGCCAGAATTTTCTTGGAGTCTTATATTCATCTAGCATCGTTCTGGCCATCTCAATGAGTGTTCTGTTCTTGCGTTCGACGACGCCATTCTGCTATGGCGTGTACGGGGCTGAGAATTCATGTGTGATGCCCAAGGTATGAAGATATGTATCAAGGCCAGTGTTCTTGAATTCAGTGCCATTGTCACTTCTAATGTGCTTTATCTTGGTGCCATAGTTGTTCATTGCTCGATTGGCGAAGCGTCTGAAGACATCCTGCACTTCAGTCTTGTAAAGGATTATGTGCACCCAAGTATATCTAGAATAATCATCAACAATGACAAAGCCATAGAGACAAGCAGTAGTAGTAAGAGTTGAGTAATGAGTGGGACCGAAAAGATCCATGTGAAGCAGTTCGAAGGGTCGAGTAGTAGTCATGATTGTCTTCGAGGGATGTTTGGCCCTCGTCATCTTTCCTGCTTCACAGGCACCGCATAAGTGACCTTTCTTGAACTTGATGCCCTCGATGCCTATGACATGCTTCTTCTTTGCAAGGGTGTGGAGGTTCCTCATGCCAGCATGCCCAAGCCTCCGATGCCAGAGCCAGCATTCTGAAGCTTTTGCTAGAAGACATACGACAAGCTGTTGTCCTGCTGAGAAATCTACCACGTACAAATCATCTTTTCGATACCCTTCAAATACTAGAGACTTGTCAGATTCCATTAGAACAAGGCAACGATATTTTCTAAATATTACGATCATGTTTAAATCGCAAAGCATTGAGATAGACATTAAGTTGAAGCCAAGGGATTCAACAAGCATGACTTTATCCATGTGTTGATCCCTTGAGATTGCAACTCTACCTAGACCCAATACCTTACTTTTACCAGTGTCAGCAAATGTGATGTGGCTCTTGTCGGATGGACATAAGGTTGAGTCCATAAGAAGGCTTCTTTTGCCAGTCATGTGATTTGTACACCCACTATCAATAATCCATTCTGTAGACGCTGGTGTCGTACCCTACAGTGCAGTTAGGGGGATAGGCTTCACGAAGAGAATTGTGAAGCAAAAACATTTGACGAACCAGTGGGTTATGAAAGTTTAGATCCAGATTAGGACTGATAGGGAGAGTAGCAAGCGATTCAGGAACGAAGTACATAGTAAGACCATTCGGGCATTTGATCTTGCGCCCTACAAGATGTTTAAGGTCCCCAACAATAGCGTCAGAAGATTTTGGTTTTCTGCTGGAGACCTTTCCCTGCAAAAGAGAGTTAAGCCTTCTTAACCACCCACATCTTCAAGGGTGGCTTAGAAGCGATAAGTCTAAGTGCAGCGTCTGAAAACTTTGGCTTTGGAGCCCTAGCAAAAAGTCTTGCAGGCGGACAATAATACTCATAAGAATAAGCAGAATAGTTTTTGGTCTTATGAACATGGCAGTTCGATGAACCGCGCTCATATTCATAGGCCTGAGTATGGTTTCCCTGCAAAACATTTGCGTTAGTGCGATTCAGGTGAGTCCTCTGTCTGTATGAAGCCTTTGGGCCGTATGAAGCCTGTGGTCTTGGGTTTGTCTTCTTCATCTGTGGTGTCATGATGACATTCACAGGAAGATTTTCCAAACACCTTTTGGGCACCCAGATCTTCTTCATAGGCGGTCCATTCCTGCAGTTAGTACCAATGTACCTGGCAAACACTTCACCATTCTGATTCTTAAACAGTTTATAGTTTGCATCAAAGGATTCATCAATGACAATGGGGTTAGCACAAGTGAAGCCAGATAGATTGGATGGATCAGCTGAAGGTTCCTTTGCAGCAACCCATGTGGTTTTGGGATACTGCTCGGGTTTCCAGTAGGAGCCATCAGCATTCATTTTCCTTATGAACCCGACACCCTCTTTCCTCGGGTTTTGGTTCAGAATCTGCCTTTTGAGGACATCACATAGTGTCTGATGTCCTTTAAGACTTTTGTACATCCCTGTTTCAAGCAATGTCTTCAACCTAGCATTCTCATCAGCAATAGCAGTGGTATCCTCAGCAGAGGGGTTAGTTACCGCATCAATAGTTGAAGATATTGCAACAGTAGCAGCAGTAGAACATTCAGCAATAGAAGTAGCATTATCACGCTCAATGCATTTAAGACATGGTGGTTCAAATCCTTCCTGAGCAGAACTGATCTGTTCGGCACGAAGTGACTCATTTTCCTTTTGAAGATCTTCATGAGCCACTCTCAATTTCTCAAGATCTTGCTTCCTTTGAAGATAATCATAGGAAAGCTTTTCATAAGTTGTTGAGAGCGTTTCATGACAACTTTCAAGTTCCTCATACTTAACGTGAAGATTTTTTATGTCTTCAATTAAGGACTCAGATCGAGTCATTTCAGCGCCCAACAGATCATCGCTTTTGTGTAACAGTTTTTGAATATGTTCCATGGCTTTCTGTTGTTCAGTTGCAATTTTAGAAAGTGTTTTGTAGCTAGGTCTTGAATCACAATCAGAGTCATCATCACTAGATGTTTGATAGTGAGTAGTGCGTGTGTTTACCTTGGCACTGCGTGCCATGAAGCAGTAGGTAGGAGCAGAGTAGTCCTTGTTGTTTGCATCGGTGTCGGTGGTGAAGTCATTGTCTTCAGTATTGAAGATGGACTTGGCAACGTATGCTGTAGCCAGACTTGCAACGCCAGAATCGGACTCCTCCTCAGACTCCACCTCCGCCTCCTCAGAAGCGGACTCCTCCTCTGAATCCATTTCCTTGCCAACAACCGCACGTGCCTTGCCAGATGAGCTCTTCTTGTGTGATGAAGACTTTGAGGAAGACCTGGAAGAAGACTTTGAGTATTTCTTCTTCTTCTTGTCGTCAGAGTCATATTCCTTGCTCTTCTTCTTCTTTCTGTTCTCATTGTCCCACTGCGGACACTCAGAGATGAAGTGGCCAGTTTTCTTGCACTTGTGGCATGTTTTCTTCTTGTAGTCATGAGCAGAAGCTTCATCATTCCTTGAGCTTGATCGTGAAGACTTTCTGAAGCCTTTCTTCTTGGTGAATTTTGTGAACTTCTTCACAAGCATAGCAAGTTCCTTTCCAATATATTCAGGATCATCAGAACTGCTGTCAGATTCTTCTTCAGATGAGGAGACAGCTTTTGCCTTCAAGGCACGAGTTCGCCCATAGTTTGGACCGTAGATATCTCTTTTCTCAGAAAGCTAAAACTCATGTGTGTTGAGCCTCTCAAGTATGTCGGACGGATCGAGTGTCTTGAAATCAGGTCGTTCTTGAATCATCAGGGCTAGGGTGTCAAACGAACTGTCAAGTGATCTCAGTAGTGTCTTGACGATTTCATGCTTGGTGATCTCAGTAGCGCCGAGGGCTTGAAGCTCATTTGTGATGTCAGTGAGTCGGTCAAATGTGAGCTGGACATTCTCCTTGTCATTTCTCTTGAAGCGGTTAAAGAGGTTGCGAAGGACACTGATTCTCTGATCTCTCCGGGTTGAGACACCTTCATTGACCTTGGAGAGCCAGTCCCAGACCAGCTTAGATGTTTCCAAAGCACTCACACAGCCATACTGTCCTTTGGTCAGATGACCACAGATGATATTCTTGGCAGTAGAGTCCAGTTGAACGAACTTCTTGACATCAGCAGCAGTGACACCTTCTCCAGCCTTGGGAATGCCGTTCTTGATGACATACCATAGGTCAACGTCAATGGCTTCAAGATGCATGCGCATCTTATTCTTCCAGTAGGGATATTCAGTTCCATCGAAGACGGGGCACGCAGCGGAGACTTTAATTATCCCTGCAGTCGACATAGCTAAAACTCCAGGTGGTTAAACCGAATCACACAGAACAAGGGAGCACCTTGCTCTGATACCAATTGAAAGTGCGTTATATCGACTAGAGGGGGGGTGAATAGGCGATTTTTATGAAAGTCTTCAAAACGTGAAAGTTTCGAAGACGAACGATAGAAATAAACCTATTACCATGCAGCGGAAGGTAGACTACACTAGACAAACCATAGTCAAGTATTCAATGAAGTGAGAGCACAATGACCAATAGCAGCAATGTAGTAGAGATCAGGTAGGAAGATATTGTGAAGCCACACAGAACACGCAGTCACTCAGTGAAGACAAAAGATAGTGCAAACATACAATGACTTCACAAGGAGTAACAGTAAGTAAAGGGAGGGAAAGATGAAACCAGTGACTCATTGAAGACAATGATTTGTTGGACCAGTTCCAGTTGCTGTGACAACTGTACGTCTGGTTAGGGTGGCCAGGTATTTAAACCTTAGGACACACAGTCCCGGACACCCAGTCCTGAACACGCAGCTCAGGACACCCAGTCCTCACCGTATTCCCCTTGAACTAAGGTCACACAGACCTCGCCCAATCACTCTGGTAAGTCTTTAAGGTAGACTCCCAAACCTTCACAGACTGTGTTCACTGGCAATCCACAATGTCTCTTGGATGCTCAGAACGCGACGCCTAACCGGCTGGAGGATGCACAGTCCTCAAGTGTAATAAGTCTTCAGATCACACAGACAAGAAGACTTAAGTGATGCCTAATTCTCTTTGGCTCTGGGTGGTTAGGGCTTTATCCTCGCAAGGAATTCTCTCTCAAAGTCTTCGAGGTGGGTTGCTCTCAAACGACAAAAGCCGTACTCTGAATCTAAGCAGCCAACCGTTTATGGTTGTAGGGGGTGGGCTATTTATAGCCACTAGGCAACCCGACCTGATTTGTCTGAAATGACCCTGGGTCACTAAGGAACTGACACGTGTTCCAACGGTCAGATTTCAAACTGACACGGCAACTTTACTTGGGCTACAAGCAAAGCTGAGTTGTCCGACTCTGGACAAGATTCGCTCTCAAAGTCTTCACTCGAAGACATAGGTTTTGTTTAAGCATCACTTCAGTCATTCTGACTAGTTCTCTTGGACCCCACTTAACAGTACGGTGGTTCCTATGACTCAACACAGAAGAAAAAGAACTACGAAAGATCTAAGTCTTCGAGCTCCATAGGCTTCATGCGGTGTCTTCTCTTGTCATAGTCTTCAATGTGAATATCTTCAAATACCACCTTTGACTTCAATGTCTTCATACATATTTAGGGGTCATCTCTGGTAGGAAAACCGAATCAATGAGGGACTTCTACCTGTGTTATCCTGCAATTCTCACAAACACATTAGTCCCTCAACTAGGTTTGTCGTCAATACTCCAAAACAAACTAGGGGTGGCACTAGATGCACTTACAGTTCTCCTCAAGAACAACATCTTGGTGGGACGGGGGTGTAGCAACTCTTTCAACTCTTGGTGCTTCTTCTTCAGCGGTTGATGCAGCCGAAATATCTTCAGCCATTTTGGCTTCGGACTCAGACACGTGCATAGTGGGAGTGACTTGGGGCCTTGGTCCTTTGCGAAGCCTGCATAATGATGGCGACGCTTGTGGAGATGGAGTGTGCCAGGCCTCAAAGTCATCGTCATCTTCCACTGGTGGGGTAGCTTGCGGTTGGGGAGAGCTTGGAGTGTCTTGTCGTTGTGGGTGATCAGCCCACGATGCATCCTGAGTAGTTGGCGTCAGAGGACGACCAATGCTGATGAGTTCGCTGTGCGTGAGCACAGGCGATGATACCAATTGGTGCTCGATCTAAGGAAGGACTTCATCATCTTCAACATTGTCGTGAGGACCAATGTCTTCTGCTATGGTGGGGTCAACAGCTGGGTTGTCTTCAGCTTCAGGAGCCTCTGTGGAAGCAGGCTCATGAGCTATCAACTGGCGCTCTCGATGTTCAGACGCAGGAAGAGCCACTGAGATTGGCTCGACATTAAGGGGCTCTGTGGGAGCAGCCCGATCTCTCTTCTTGGTTTCGCGTTTCTTGGTTGGAGGAGCATCATCAGTGGTGCCCTTGGTTTTGCGCTTTCTGGCTTCAGCTTCAGCAGCCCTTGTTTTCTTCAGTTCTGAAGCCACTGTGGGGACCTTAGGCTTTGAGCCTGTCATACTAGATGGGAAGACAATTGGATGTACTTCCTGCCTTGGTGCTTCGGGTTCTGCCATAGCTGGCTTCTTCTTCTTCTTGGCCGCCATTCTGGGGTCGATTCCTGGTCGCCCCAAGGCCTTGCGCTTTTCAGCCTCATTGTATCCTTGGACACATTTAGCAGCAAGATCCTTCATGCGCTCATGAGAACCTTTGGCTTCTTCGCGTTTGGTTCGGAATGCTTCCTTAAGCTCATGCATCATGGTCTGGAAGTTCTGAATGTCTTCAACATTGAGCTTGGCCATATGCTTCTTGAACTGAGCTTTCTCATAATCAATCTTATGCTTCAGCTCAACAATCTCCTAAGCTAGAGCCAGCTCAGCAGCAATGGCTCCATGGAAGGCGAAGCTGAGGCCAATGGGAAGCTGAAGATCATCAAACTGCCAAACCACTCATCAATGAATGTGTTGATGATTTCAACATCAAAGAGAAGAAGGTCATTGAAGATTTCTGCCTCTTGCTTGCTCTTGATCAACTGCTCAAGAGCGTCATTGCCAAGATCGTCATTGCTGGACAGATCAATGGTGTCATTGCGCAGAACAGCAGCAGCGGTCAGTGCTTGGCTGGTGGGTTGCAAGGGCATCTTCACTTTGGAGGGCTTGGATATGCGTGACAAATCTTCAGACTACACATTGTGTTCAGGAGGTGCAGTGGCCAGAGGCTTCGCTCGTGAGACCTTTGGTGTTGGGGAAGGCTTCGAAGTTGTAGGTTTCTTCAGCTTCTTTCGCTTCAGTGGTGCAGGCGCTTCGTCAGAATCAGCGTCGTCCGCAGGTTCATCCATGGCTGTCCCTTGAACCATAATATGAGTGGTGAGACCTTCTAGGTTGTAGAAGGGCCCAACAAGATTGGGTTCAGCTTCGCGTGAGCCATCAGCACGAGGAGCAGAGGGGCCTGGATTGAAGTCTAATCCCCATGGCTTCTTGTTTTCTTTGGCCGAATTCTTGGCAAACTGGAAGTTGCGCTTGAACAGATTATCATCACGGCACCATAGTATTGAAGATGGGTCTGCATCTGCAGGCTGTGGTCCACGGACCATGCAAGGATAGAAGCCTTGTTCAATGGCTTCAGCTCTGGACCTGGGTTGAAGGTTTTTGTACAAGATGTCTCCCCAGGGTCGATTGATGGCATTCTTCTCAGCATATTCCTGGGTCACGAGCCTGTACTTGAACCATTGCTCGGCCCAGTATCTTCGAATCCATTGGATTCGTGTCTTGCGCTGACCATAGCTTTCTTCGGGGTCAGTTTTATACAGTTCATAAAGATCTTCGGGAAGGTCCGTTGATGTACCCCCATGACGCTGCCTGCCGCCCTTTCTTGCAGATTTCTCTTTTGCCATGAAGTTCAGACTAAAGGCTTCAACACTGTCAAAGTCTTCCGTCTACTGGTCAGACAGGAACTGGCTTCAGGAGAATTTATATGATGCTGTAAGAATTCTGCAAATGAATGCAGACTATGAGAACCAAGGGATTCTCCCACGGACATGTACCTATGATAGCATTAAGGTGCGAGGGAAGGGGAAGAGGTCATATGCATTCTCAGAAGATTTTGAAGATAAATCAGTTTAGAAGACATTGACCTCATAGTGCGAAGACATTCACTCATAGATAGAGAGTTGGTTCCATATTTGTACGAATCCATGAATAAGTACAAGTGAGGAATCTAACTACTTTGTGAAGCATAAGTGAACATACTAGGCATATTATGAGATGTAGTATGAAATAGATCCAACTTGTGTGAATAGAAATTGCTTGTGGTAGAAAATGATGAATCTATAGGATCAAAGGGGCCGTAAAAAGAAGGTTTTATTTACCACACGAAGAACTGCTAGACGGAGTGGGAGAGGAGGCCGAGCAGTTCGATCTTCTGTGCCCTAACTTGGCGACGGAGGACACCTACGGCGACGGCGGAGAAGACGATGTCCGCGGCCGGCGTGAAGACGGCATCGGTGAGGTCGCGGCAGCTAAGCGCTTCGTCGCCGGTGTCGTCGAGGGCTAGCGGTGGCGCTAGGGTTTCTGCGAGAGTGGAAGAAAGGATAATGACTATGGTGAGGCGAGTATTTATAGGGACAGGGACGGCATAGTGTTATTACACAGGTGCCCCTGGCGATTCACATCTGAAGGACACGTGGCTATCATGCAACACATCGGAGGTTGTTCCACGTTCCCACGCACGCCTAGATTCTCGGGTGGTCGTTCCCACTTCTCCGAGTTTCAGGTTGAAGGATTTAGCATTGAAAAACAGATTAATGTTTGTCACTGTGTCTTCTGCTGACAAGGATGCAGAGAAGACAGTTTGACAGTGTCAATAGAATGCATATGATTTGGATAGATAGACTTAAGATAGAAGCATAGAGGGGTTAGGGTCTGATGACATTCGCTTAGATCAAAAGACTCAACGTGAAGACATAGCTATAAGTGAATGTTGTAGAGGACAGAAACCAAATTGAAGATAAACATGAGGCCATGTTACCATTGAAGACAAACAAAATGCGAAGGCTTTGCAAATGTAACGCCATGAGAAAAACACTTCAAAGGGAAGAATTTTGGTGGTGGCGTTACCCACCATATAGGAAGTATTAGACCCAGACACGACGCACAATTATCGGGGCGCTCCGGAGTCAAATTCCACGTTAATATATTCACACTCAGAATGTAAGTCTTCATTGATTGAAGATATACTTTACTTCGTGTGTTGCACATCTAAGTCATCAACATGCTTAAGTGTTAGGATGTGTGCCTGATCACAGGACATTTGAGGTTTCCAAGATATTTAGCTCACACCGTAACTTGCAAAACCTCTTCTCATCCAAGGGCGTGGTGAAGATATCTGCCAATTGCTCTTCAGTGTTGACGTGTATGATAGCAATATCTTCCTTCATAACATGATCTCTGAGAAAGTGATGACGAATTTCAATGTGCTTGGTCTTCGAGTGCTGAACTGGGTTGTTGGCAATCTTGATGGCGCTCTCATTGTCGCAGTAGAGTGGCACTTGCTTCAGATGGATGCCATAATCTTTGAGTGTTTGCTTCATCCATAGAAGCTGAGCGCAGCAAGATCCAGCAGCAATGTATTCAGATTCAGCACTGGAGAGAGATACACAGTTCTGCTTCTTTGAAGACCAACATACAAGTGATCGTCCCAGAAAATGACATGTGCCTGATGTAGACTTGTGATCCACCTTGTCACCAGCATAATCAGCATCCGAGAATCCAACTAGATCAAACTCTGAGCCCTTTGGATACCATAATCCTAGTGTTGGTGTGTGAGCCAAATATCTAAGAATTTGCTTCACAGCTAAGTGATGTGATTCCTTTGGTGCCGCTTGGAACCGGGCAGACATGCAAACACTAAGCATGATATCTGTCCTAGATGCACATAAATAAAGCAAAGAACCAATCATGGAGCGGTATACCTTTTGATCGAACTCTTTACCATTGTCGTCGGGACCCAGATGGTGTTTGGCTGGCATTGGAGTCATGTAGCCTTTGCAGTCTTGCATTCCAAATTTCTTCAGGCAATCTTTGAGGTATTTATCTTGAGATATGAAGATGTCGTTGCGTTGCTGATGTATTTGAAGACCAAGGAAGAACTCCAACTCACCCATCATGGACATCTGATATTGCTCTTGCATCATATATCCAAACTCTTCACTGTATTTCTGGTTAGTGCAGCCAAAGATAATGTCATCCACATATATTTGGCACACAAACAGTTCACCATCATATGTCTTCGTGAAGAGAGTGGGATCCAGGGAACCAGGTTTGAAGCCTTTGCTCTTCAGGAAGTCTTTGAGTGTGTCATACCAAGCCCGAGGGGCTTGTTTGAGGCCATACAGTGCCTTGTTCAGCTTGTACACCATGTCAGGATGTTTTGGATCTTCCAAGCCAGGCGGTTGTGCAACATACACTTCTTCTTCAATCTTGCCATTGAGAAAAGCGCTCTTCACATCCATTTGATACAGAAGAATGTTATGATGATTTGCATAGGCCAGCAGTATGCGTATAGCTTCAAGCCTAGCCACAGGAGAAAATGTTTCATCGTAGTCAATCCCTTCAACTTGAGTATATCCTTGAGCAATGAGACGAGCTTTGTTTCTGAGAACTTGACCATGCTCATCTTGCTTGTTGCGATATATCCATTTAGTGCCTACTATATTGTGCTTACGAGGATCGGGACGCTTAACCAGTTCCCATACATTATTCAGCTCAAACTGTTGAAGCTCTTCTTGCATAGCTTGAATCCATTCAGGTTCCATGAAGGCTTCATCAACTTTCTTGGGTTCAGATATTGAGACGAATGCGAAGTGACCACAGAAATTTGCTAGCTGTGTTGCCCTTGAACGAGTGAGTGGACCTGGTGCATTGATGCTATCAATTATTCTCTCAATCTGTACTTCATTTGCAACATGAGGATGAACAGGATGAAGATTTTTCTCTTGATGATCATTGTCATTGTTAGAAGGATTGTCTTCAGGCTGAGCATTGTCTTCAGGTTGATCAGGTGCAGAGATGATAAGCTCCTCTTCTGGCTGAGCTTCAGATGGTATGATTTCTCCTGTTCCCACGAGTTTGATGGTTTCACTGGATGGAGCTTCATCTAGCACATTTGGCAGGTGCTCTCTTTGCGAGCCGTTAGTCTCATGAACCGCACATCCATAGTTTCAACAACTTTGTAGTGAAAGAGGTTGAAGACTCTGTAGGAGTGCGAATCCTTTCCATATCCAAGCATAAAACCTTCATGTGCCTTTGGTGCAAATTATGAAGTGTGATGTGGATCCTTGAAACAGCACTTGGCACCAAATACTCTGAAGTAACTGACATTTGGCTTCTTGCCAGTAAGGAGCTCATAGGATGTCTTGTTCAGAAGCTTGTGAAGACAAACATGGTTGATGATATGGCATGCAGTATCAATGGATTCAGGCCAGAACTTTCTCGGAGTCTTGTATTCATCGAGCATCGTCCGGGCCATCTCAATAAGTGTTCTGTTCTTGCGTTCCACGACGCCATTCTGTTGCGGCGTGTACAGAGCTGAGAATTCATGTGTGATGCCCAAAGTATCAAGATAAGTGTCTAGGCCAGTGTTCTTGAATTCAGTGCCATTGTCACTTCTGATGTGCTTGATCTTGACGCCATAGTTGTTCATGGCTCGATTGGCGAAGCATCTGAAGACATCCTGCACTTCAGTCTTGTAGAGGATTATATGCACCCAAGTATATCTTAAATAATCATCAACAATGACAAAGCCATAGAGACAAGCAGTAGTAGTAAGAGTTGAGTAATGAGTGGGACCGAAAAGGTCCATGTGGAGCAGTTCGAAGGGTTGAGTCGTTGTCATGATTGTCTTCGAGGGATGCTTGGCCCTCGTCATGTTTCCTGCTTCACAGGCACCGCATAAGTGATCCTTCTTGAACTTGACGCCCTCGATGCCTATGACATGCTTCTTCCTTGCAAGAGTATGCAAGTTCCTCATGCCTGCATGCCCTAGCCTCCGATGCCAGAGCCAGCATTCAGAAGCTTTTGCTAGAAGACATACGGCAAGCTGTGGTCCTGCTGAGAAATCTACCACGTACAAATCATCTTTCCGATACCCTTCAAAGACTAGAGACTTGTTACATTCCATTAGAACAAGGCAATGATATTTTCCAAAAATCATAATCATGTTTAAATCACAAAGCATTGAGACAGACATTAAGTTGAAACCAAGGGATTCAACAAGCATCACTTTATCCATGTGCTGATCCCTTGAGATTGCAACTCTACCTAGACCCAATACCTTACTTTTACCAGTATCAGCAAATGTGATGTGACTTTTGTTAGATGGACCTAAAGTTGAGTCCATGAGAAGACTTCGCTTGCCAGTCATGTGATTAGTACACCCACTATCAATAATCCATTCTGAAGCAGCTAGTGTCATACCCTACAGTGCAGTTAGGGGGATAGGCTTCACAAAGAGAATTGTGAAGCATAAACATTTGTCGAGCAAGTGGATTATGAAAGCTTAGATCGAGGTTAGGACTGATAGGGCAAGTAGCAAGCGACTGAGGAACAAAATACATAATAAGACCATTTGGGCATTTGATCTTGCGCCCTACAAGATGTTTAAGGTCCCCAGCAATAGCTTCAGACAAATTTGATTTTCGGCTGGAGACCTTTCCCTGCAAAAGAGGGTTAAGCTTTCTTAGCCACCCACATCTTCAAGGGAGGCTTCGAAGCAATGAGTCTAAGTGCATCATCTGAGAACTTTGGCTTTGAAGCCCTAGCAAAAAGTCTTGCAGGTGGACAATAGTACTCATAAGAATAAGCAGAGTAGTTCTTGGTCTTATGAACATGGCGGTTTGATGACATGCGCTCATATTCATAGGCCTGAGTATGGCTTCCCTGCAAAACATTTGCATTAGTGCGACTCAGGTGAGTCCTTTGTCTGTATGAAGCCTTTGGACCATATGAAGCATGTGGTCTGGGGTTTGTCTTCTTCACTTGTGGTGTCATGACGACATTCACAGGAAGATTATCCAACAAACTTTTCGGCACCCAGACTTCATTTATAGGTGGCCCATTCCTGCAGTTAGTACCAATATACCTGGCAAACACTTCACCATTCTGATTCTTAAAAATTTTATAGTTTGCATCAAAGGATTCATCAATAATAATGGGATTAGCACAATTGAAGCCTGACAAGGTGGATGGATACACTGAGTGTTCCTTTGCAGCAACCCATGTGGTTTTGGGGTACTGCTCAGGTTTCCAGTAAGAGCCATCAGCATTCATTTTCCTTTCGAACCCAAGGCCCTCTTTCCTAGGGTTTCGGTTCAGGATCTGTCGTTTGAGGACATCACATAGTGTCTGATGCCCTTTAAGACTTTTGTACATCCCTGTTTCAAGCAATGTCTTCAACCTAGCATTTCCATCAGCAATAGCAGTGGTATCCTCAGCAGAGGGGTTAGTTACCACATCAACATTTGAAGATGTTGCAATAGTAGTAGCAGTAGAACATCCAGCAACAGAAGTAGCGTTGTCACGCTCAATGCATTTAAGACATAGTGGTTCGAATCCTTCCTGAGCGGAACTGATCTGTTTGGTGCAAAGTGACTCATTTTCCTTTTGAAGATCTTCATGAGCCGCTCTCAATTTCTCAAGATCTTGCTTCCTTTGAAGATAATCATAGGAAAGCTTTTCATGAGTTGTTGAGAGCGTTTCATGACGACTTTCAAGTTCCTCATACTTAACATGAAGATTTTTTATGTCTTCAATTAAGGACTGAGATCGAGTCATTTCAGCGTCTAACAGGTCATCGCTTTTGTCTAATAGTTTTTGAATATGTTCCATAGCTTTCTGTTGTTCAGTTGCAATTTTAGAAAGTGTTTTGTAGCTGGGTTTGGAACCACAATCAGAATCATCTTCACTGGATGTTTGATAGTGAGTAGTGCGTGTGTTTACCTTGGCACCGCGTGCCATGAAGCAGTAGGTGGGAGCGGAGTAGTCCTTGTCATTTGCATCGGTGTCGGTGATGAAGTCATTGTCTTCAGTGTTGAAGATGGACTTGGCAACGTATGTTGTAGCCAGACTTGCAACGCCAGAATCGGACTCCTCCTCAGACTCCACCTCCGCCTCCTCAGAAGCGGACTCCTCCTCTGAATCCATTTCCTTGCCAACAATCGCACGAGCCTTGCCAGATGAGCTCTTCTTGTGTGATGAAGACTTTGAGGAAGACTTGGAAGAAGACTTTGAGTATTTCTTCTTCTTCTTGTCGTCAAAATCATACTCCTTGCTCTTCTTCTTGTTGTTGTTCTCATTGTCCCACTGCGGACACTCAAAGATGTAGTGGCTAGGTTTCTTGCACTTGTGGCATGTTCTCTTCTTGTAGTCATGAGTAGAAGCTTCATCATTCCTTGAGCTTGATCGTGAAGACTTTCTGAAGCCTTTCTTCTTGGTGAATTTTTGGAACTTCTTCACAACCATAGCAAGCTCCTTTCCAATGTCTTCAGGATCATCAGAACTGCTGCCAGATTCTTTTTCAGGTGAGGAGATAGCTTTTTCCTTCAAGGCACAAGTTCGCCCATAGTTGGGACCGTAGATGTCTCTTTTTCATAAAGATGAAACTCATGTGTGTTGAGCCTCTCAAGTATGTCAGACGGATCGAGTGTCTTGAAGTCAGGACGTTCTTGAATCATCAGGGCTAGGGTGTCAAACGAGCTGTCAAGTGATCTCAGGAGTGTCTTGACGACTTCATGCTTGGTGATCTCAGTAGCATCGAGGGCTTGAAGCTCATTTGTGATGTCAGTGAGTCGATCAAACGTGAGCTGGAAATTCTCATTGTCATTTCTCTTGAAGCGGTTGAAGAGGTTGCGAAGGACACTGATTCTCTGATCTCTCTGGGTTGAGACGCCTTCGTTGACCTTGGAGAGCTAGTCCCAGAGTAGCTTAGATGTTTCCAAAGCACTCACACGGCCATACTATCCTTTGGTCAGATGACCATAGATGATGTTCTTGGCAGTGGAGTCCAGTTGAACGAACTTCTTGACATCAGCAGCGGTGACACCTTCACCAGCCTTGGGAACGCCATTCTTGACGACATACCATAGGTCGACATCAATGGCTTCAAGATGCATGCTCATCTTATTATTCCAGTAGGGATATTCAGTTCCATCGGAGACTGGGCATGCAGCGGAGACTTTGATTATCCCTGCAGTCGACATAGCTAAAACTCCATGTGGTTAAACCGAATCACACAGAATAAGGGAGATATTTGGCTTTGATACCAATTGAAAGTGCTAGTGATCGACTAGAGGGGGGTGAATAGGCGATTTTTATGAAAGTCTTCAAAACATGGAAGTTTCGAAGACAAATGATAGAAATAAACCTATTATCATGCAGCGGAAGGTAGACTACACTAAGCACGCCATAGTCAAGTATTCAATGAAGTGAAAGCACAACGACTAATAGCAGCTAGGCAGTATAGATCAGGTAGGAAGATAGTGTGAAGCCAATCAGAACAAGCGGTCACTCAGTGAAGACAAAAGATAATGCAATCATACAACTTCACCAGGGCCAACAGTAAGTAAAGGAATGGAAAGGATGAAACCAGTGACTCGTTGAAGACAATGATTTGTTGGACCAGTTCCAGTTGTTGTGACAACTGTATGTCTGGTTAGGGAGGCTGAGATTCAACTCAAAAGACCATGTCTTCACCTTATTCCCCTTGAGCTAAGGACACCCAGTCCTCGCCCAATCACTCTGGTAAGTCTTCAAGGTAGACTTCCAATACTTCACAGACTTCGTTCACCAGCGATCCACAATGACTCTTGGATGCTCAGAATGCGATGCCTAACCGGCTAGAGGATTCATAGTCCTCAAGTGTAATAAGTCTTAGATTACATAGACAGGAAGACTTAAGTGATGCCTAACACTCTTTGGCTCTGGGTGTTTAGAGCTTTATCCTCGCAAGGAATTCTCTCTCAAAGGCTTCGAGGTGGGTTGCTCTCAAATGACAAAAGCCGTGCACTAACTCTAAGCAGCCAACCGTTTATGGTTGTAGGGGGTGGGCTATTTATAGCCACAAGGCAACCCGATCTGATTTGTCTGAAATGACCCTGGGTCACTAAGGAACTGGCACGTGTTCCAACGGTCAGATTTCAAAAACACACGGCAACTTTACTTGGGCTACAAGCAAAGCTGACTTATCCAACTCTGAATAAGATTTGCTCTCATAGTCTTCACTTGAAGACATAGGATTTTGGTTAAGCATAACTTCAGTCATTCTGACTGGTTCTCTTGGACCCCACTTAACAGTACGGTGGTTCCTATGACTCAACAGAGAAGAAAAAGAACGACGAAACTGCTAAGTCTTCGCGCTCCATAGTCTTCACGCGATGTCTTCTCTTGTCATAGTCTTCAATGTGAATGTCTTCACATACCACCTTTGACTTCAATGTCTTCATACATTTTTAGGGGTCATCTCTGGTAGGAAAATCGAATCAATGAGGGACTTCTACCTGTGTTATCCTGTAATTCTCACAAACACATTAGTCCCTCAACCAGGTTTGTCGTCAATACTCCAAAACCAACTAGGGGTGGCACTAGATGCACTTACACTAATATCAATAGAAAACCATCATGGTCAAACCCTTCTCGTTGTTGGGTCAAAGGGATAGATTGTGTGGGGCCCCTCATTGTCGGTAAGGGATAATATATATACCTCGGGGAGCCCACAGATATGTGCAGCGTCTATAAACCGCACAAGGGAGACATGCTCGATTAGAACACCCTGCCCCCTATACCCTGCATGCAACCTGAAAAAGGTTTATATAATCGCCATGAAAGGTCAAGTCAATCATTCTTTAAATTTTTAGAGCAAAAGTTAACCAATAAAAACAATCTACAAATTAGCAAAACAAGGATCCCAAGGTTTATATAATTGCCATGATAGGTCAATATAGAGATATTATCTCTATCATGACCATGTCATGGCATTTAAATGAAGCTTCAGATATGCAACTTCCCACCATGTCACCCATCCTTGGACTACTCTAGCCCGAGCACGCTTAACTTCTGCATTCCATTCGACTAGGCTAGCGGATGGGAAGCCGCCCCTTGCTAATAGGACCTATGGGAACTACTCCCTCCTATCACACACATTTGTGCTTTTAGAAACTGTGTGCGATATTTACATGGCCGGTGTGTCGCCGCCTAGCCTTCAATGAGCACTGACACAGGTAGCGAGAAACCAATGGGAGAAGAGGCTGGAAACCGATGAGAGGAGTGGTGGGAAATGGTAGCCTGTTTAGAAAACGTAGTAGAGAAGGAAGTGTGAGCTAGCACGACGCATGTGCATAGTGCTTACCCATGTACTGCATGTGCTATCGAAAGGGTTGATGGTTGTCCTTCGATCTGGCAGCATCCAATGGTGCAGACGTACGATCGTGGGGTTTGGGTTCTCGCCAATCAGAATGCATGACTCAGATCACACGCACAGCAGGGAAGGGCATCAGCCACGGTTTGGTAGGCACACGGCTTTTGTGAGTAAAGTGTGTACTATTTGAAAACATTTCGTGAGAAGAATCTCGGTTTTTAAATCCCCGTACATCCAAAACTCACCCAAAAATCATGAAACTTGGCATGGTGTCACGACACGGCACATATATGTCGAGGAATTCTTGTCGTCCATTTTGGCGCAAGTTTTATTACAAGACTCTTACAAAACGGAGCTTATCTCAAAGAAGCCTCGTGGTTCCGCAAGGGAAACGTGTCCCCCTTGTGGGCGAAACGATAATCACTACCTCTTTTCGCCTTGTATTTTCTTTTATGGTCAACATTGAACGACATGATATCCGTGCAGAAATTCAAACTTATTCAGGGTTTGTTCGGCTTTTTATACATTAATTAAGTTTCCTAGGCATTTAATGTCCATAAATCAAATCTGAACTTCAAATACATGCTCCAGTTCACCAAAATGGCTAGAAAAATTATACATGTGTCCTTGGGTACATGTTTAGGTCCCATGCCAGGAATGGGAATGAATTACAACCGTACCGGCGTCCTGGCTCGTCCTCAAACATTTGGAATCTCTGTTTTTAAATCCCCGTAAATCCGAAAGTCGCCAGAAAGTCATGAAAGTTGGCATGGTGTCACGTCATGGCACATATATGTCGTGGTAAAAACATTGTCCAATTTGGTCCAAGCTTTATTACAAACCTCTTACAAACCGGAGCCTCTCTCAAAGAAGCCTCGTGGTTTAGATAGGGAAACGTGTTCCCCTTATGGGCGAAACATAATCACTGCCTCTTTTCGCCTTGTATTTTCTTCTACGGGTGTCGGTGTCAAAACCGGCGGATCTCGGGTAGGGGGTCCCGAACTGTGCGTCTAAGGCGGATGGTAACATGAGGCAGGGGACACGATGTTTTACCCAGGTTCGGGCCCTCTTGATGGAGGTAAAACCCTACGTCATGCTTGATTATTCTTGATAATATAAGTAGTACAAGAGTTGATCTACCACGAGATCGGAAACGCTAAACCCTAGAAGCTAGCCTATGGTATGATTGTATGTTGTCCTACGGACTAAAACCCTCAGGTTTATATAGACACCGGAGGAGGCTAGGGTTACACAAGGTCGGTTACAAAGGAGGAGATATGTATATCCGTATTGCCTAGCTTGCCTTCCACGCCATGTAGAGTCCCATCCGGACACGGGACGAAGTCTTCGATCTCGTATCTTCATAGTCCAACAGTTCGGCCAAAGGATATAGTCCGGCTGTCCGGAGACCCCCTAATCCAGGACTCCCTCAGTAGCCCCTGAACCAAGCTTCAATGACGATGAGTCCGGCGTGCAGTGTTGTCTTCGGCATTGCAAGGCGGGTTCCTCCTCTGAATACACCACGGAAGAGTTTGAATACAAGGATAGTGTCCGACCCTACAAAATAAGTTCCACATGCCACCGTAGAGAGAATAATATTTCCACAAATCTAATCTGCTGACACGTTTTGGCAGCATGACATCACGCCACGGCCCCGTAATTATTTGAACCGTTTTTCTTTAACCAGCCCCGCACATAATGCGAGGTGGTTTCTTGACACGTCTTGTCAAAGCAGAGATCGTGTTCCCCTTATCACGGGATTCTCATCAATACAAACGTGGGTAAACCAACCGTGCCTATTGGTATGACTCCTAGATCTTAGGTAAGTCTCGAACGGCCACGAGGAGGACGCCTGATATTCATCCCCTTTATAAAGGGACAGGGCTTTTTCTTTTTTCCCTCCCGCCCTCAATCGAATCCTTCCCCCGCCTCGAGTTCTAACACCCAAAGCCCAGGTCACGCGCTCCGGACCTTCAATCATGTCCGGATCCAGCCTTCATGGCCGGTGGATGTGACGGTGTCCTGGACTAGGGGGTACTCACCACGTCGTCTCCCGATCTATTAGATTGGGCCGAGGACCCCCGTGGCCGTGTACTCATGGGCCAGTTCGGACGGCTGCCGCATACAAGGAAGATTCCACAAGACTTGGCGATCAAGACAAGGACTTCTCCCCACCAGCGTATTCGGCAAGGACTCTTGTTATCCTAGGCCTCCGGTGCATTATATAAACTGAGGCTAGGCTAGTCGATAGATATACAATATATACAACAATCATACCATAGGCTAGCTTTTAGATTTTAGCCTCCTTGATCTCGTGGTAGATCTACTCTTGTACTACCCATATCATCAATATTAATCGAGCAGGACGTAGGGTTTTACGTCCATCAAGAGGGCCCAAACCTGGGTAAAACATTGTGTCCCTTGTCTCCTGTTACCATCGATCCTAGACGCACAGTTCGGGACCCCCTACCCGAGGTCCGCCAGTTTTGACACCGACATTGGTGCTTTCATTGAGAGTTCTGCTGTGTGATCGACAAAAGGATCGATGGCTCGCCTGCAGATCAACTGCGACTTTGGCATCTTCGTCACCAGCTCGACTGGTCACCTTGGTTCGACCAAGAATTGCGCCCCGTGTTCGGATCACCATGTCCGGACGAGGGCCTTCATCAAACATCAACTCCGATCTCTATCAAGATCACGGAGGAATCATCTATGGAGCTCGGGGGCTCAACGTCAACATTGCCCTCAAACGACCGTGCTGTTTTTCTGGACAGCGAACTCGTATCTGCCACCACCACCTCCTCGAGTATCTCTTTGACGATCGCTTTGGTCGAATTGTGCGGAATTGAGTCTACAACAACCCTGGAAAATTTTGTCGAGTTCCGATATAGGAATCTCTGGCAATCCAGGATATACCGGAGCCCTGTCAAATCTGGACGGGAATTTGGATGAGTTTAGGGCATGGTATCCAGCTTCTAACTCGGACGTCCTTTGGAAGATCCAACCGTTGATTGGCTGAGGAATTCCTATATCTACCACCTCTCAAAATTTCGGCTCGATCTGACTGTCCAAACTCCGGGAACCTTCCGATTAGTGCATCACTTTTTGGATCTGTTTTCTGCGCGAAAACGAATCCGACCCGAGTTCATCTTTTTTATGAACAGGATTTCAGACATCCCTTTTGAAGAAAGTTTTGTATGAGGTATTGTGTTTTGTTCCCGAACACATCCCACTAACTGTAAGATCTTTTGAACATGATCTTCAACATCATGCTGGTGCCAAACCAGTCCGGCAATATTACTCCACGGCTGCCGACTTGCGCTAGTCACGGCGTCACTTTGTTGAGCCGAGCTCAACTTCTTCGGATCATCATCTCGGCAAACTGAACAAGAGCCCAGCATCGTGAAGGATAAATCATCAGCAACATCACCGCCCCAAGGATTACACGGAGCGGGCATACCGGCATCGCCGCACGGTCGCTTCATCAAGCCGGCATCGACCACG
Source organism: Triticum urartu (assembly GCF_003073215.2). Lineage (NCBI taxonomy): Eukaryota > Viridiplantae > Streptophyta > Magnoliopsida > Poales > Poaceae > Triticum > Triticum urartu. The sequence continues at coordinate 227,336,412 of NC_053026.1, forward strand.
TCACGACCTGCATCGACAGGGCCGCACTATTGCTTCTTCAATCTGGTGTCCATCACGCCGACCTACTTCGACTCATCGGCTGACATCAAGGCTTCGACATCTCGGCTGGATCGGGGGCTTCGCCATCTCTTCATCAACCTACTCCGGACACTTCGGCGTCACTAGCCAACCAGCTCCGTCACATTAGCTAGGCCGAGGGCTTTGCCTCGGCGAGTCAACCTTTACCAGCATTGCCATGCCGTCGTTTTATCACCCATCAGGCAATGGGTGTGCGGAGCGGGTCCCAATTTTAGGAATCACCTTCCTTCGGATTGCTACAAAAAATAAACCAGGTGTTATTAATCCCAGTATTTTTTGCTTGTTTGGGTTCATTTTTCCCAAGGAATTATTACTCTGGTTTGTCCGTCATATATACACAGGTCTATCAAATGGTGGCTGCATTAACAACAGTCGCATGGTGGTTCGGTCAGTTTCCGTACATAGTTCGGCGAACGCCGCACTCGGAGCTCGGACCGACCTGCGAATTCAGGCTTTGCCATGCCTTTACCGCATCACGCCGACGCCCTGCATCGACTTGACTTCGGCGCCAGGCCATATTTCTTTTATTACTCACTTTGCATAAATTATTTATTATGCAACGATTTTTTTAATTATCATTATTACTATTACCTCCGGTTTGCACTATTTTTTGTGCACAGGAAAATGATCCGGGGACTTCGGCGTCACTCTACCGGTCTACATTGATCGTGCTATGTCACCACTTCGGTGTGTCAAGCTCTCCGCTCCGCCACCTCGGGACCGGCTTGAGGGATGGAACCTTGCCCCGCATCAAGCTCGGACCGCGTCATCAATACCGAACACATTAACCAGCTAAGTCGCTTTCATGCTCAAAGCTTTAATTTCTAACTTGCGTTCGGTTCGACCAAACATTATACTTTTTTGGAAAAAAGTTGCTTCTAAAAATTTCCTTGTCCAAACTTTGTTTGTGACGCATAAATTCAAATACCCCGTTTACTTGGGGGCTTCCTTTATGAAGCTTTTCCTGTTGCATATGATTATACTTGTACGGCTTCGTTCCTTGTTCGTGTATTACGCCACAATATGCACCACATTGACTTAAGCGATTTGCAAGCTGGGTTGCCTCGCTCCTGTGTTTACCCCTACGTTCCCGATTGTTCGGCTAGGGAGTAAAGGGAGCACCTCTGTGATTTTCACGATCGGGTCACCCGAGACGGACCTCAGACTGGGTGAAGCCGAAAGCTAGCGCTCTTATAGTTATTCAATGATGGTCGGCACACAACGGAACTCATGAGTACAAAAAATCTATTGCACAAGTCTCATGATAACAATGAGCACTGAAGAAAGGTATCGGTGGGGGTACTATTTTCTTCGAAGATGCTTCTTACTCTTCGCAGTAATATAGCATAAGTTCCCTGAGCGCGCTTTGTCTGTTACAGCCTTATGGCCTGATTTCCTGGTTATTGGAAACACCATCGATATTCTCGACCGATGGAGTACATAACACTTTTCGGTCCTTAACCGAAGAGGGAGAAGCCGACGGTCGGTTAAGACGCGTTTAAAGTTCGGTTGAACATAGATATGATATAAGTACTTCGGTACATGCAATCATTCTTCTACCCAAGTCACTTGGGGGCTCTTAAGTTTATTTGAGCCGTTTTATAATAAGTGTTCTTCTTCTCAGTCGTTGCAAAGTTCTATTATTATTATTATTATTATTATTATTATTTATCACTCCTTTTCTCGACACGAGTGTGCGGTCACTAGCCGGGGAGCCTAATTTCTCTCTCAAAGCCGCTAGAGTTTAGTTTGCTAAACTGGCCTAATGAGAAGTACTCCGCCCTCGGGATAGGAGGTTGAAGCCGTAGGCTGACCCGCTCGAAGTCTTGAGATAGGATGTGTCATGTTAAAGGACGACAGAAGCACTTCTTTTTTCTAAGACCAATTTTCGGATTGGCACCAAACACTTGATCTTGTTCGGACGTCATGTTTTTACTGACGTTTCTTGGTTTTCCAAGCTTTTTGGCACTTTTAAACTATTTATGTTTTTCCAGCATTAGTCTCGCAGTGCAACGCCCGACACCTTTAGGGATCCGGCAAAAACATTCTCAGATATTGCTATATATGCATCGGTTTCGAATTGTGTCTTCGGTCAATAGTTGGGTTGCCCGACTCCTGCACTTGCTTCCTACGTTCCGTTTTGTTCGGCTAGGCGTGCAAAGGGAGAACCAGTGCGATTGTGCTTCCAGCTCACATGGTTAAGCACCTTAGTGGAGAAAGCCGAAAACTAACTGTCACAATAAGCGTAAACTGGTCAGCGATCCGATGACTATGACGGGCCATTCATAACATTGGCCGAAGTGTTTACGGCTTGACCTCGACTGTAGCCGAACACTACTGGGGGCTATTAACTGGCCTCCCAAACTAAATCCTCGATATTTTGCTCTTACATTCGAGCTGAGGTTTCATGATCATGCTTAGCACGACAACCCAAAGAAAGGAACCGATAGTGGGACTATTTTCTTTGGAATACATTTCTTCTGTTAAACAGTAATATAACATTTCTCTCTGCGTACCTTTGTTTATAAAACCGTGTGGCCATATTGCCTTGTTTGTCGTAAATCTTTGCCCTCATAAAGGCTTTATAAAGTAGGACAAACACTCCTCGGCTACTGGCCAAGGAGGTGGAAGCCGATGGTCGGTCAACAAAGTTTTGTACAATGCGGATCTGAGCATTAATGATGTAAAGTACTTGGATACATAGAGTCATTACACATAATTTGTGATTTTACTATGGATATTGATCCTTAATTCGGCCACTCGTGCCCGCATTAAGGCTCGGGGGCTACTGGGCTTCGAGCTTATTATTTACAAATATTAAAGGGGCACATCGATCCCCTGATCTGGTGTTGCCACCCGACCAGTGTCTCGGGAGCTACTGCATTGCTTGCCCAATGCAGAAAATTTTATGTGCAATATAGTTTCCGAGGAGATTTTGAACCTCAGGTTGGTCGGCCGCACCCAACCTGAGTCTTGAGGACTGAGCACGCCGTTTTTGTGTCCCGAAGTATTCTGCCGAGCTAGGACTTGATCCTCAGGCCGATTTTGCAAATCAACCCGAGTCTCAGCGGCTACTGGGATCAGCGGTCTTATGTCATCCTTCATGTGAATCTCGGGTTTTAGACCGATACACACCTTGAGGGCTACTGGCTATATATCTCGGCAGAGAATAAATTGCACCAATAAAAAATATGGACAAAAAATCGGCCCATAGTCGGGGTGGTGCACCACCTCGAAAGCAGTCCGGCATAAAGCTCGGGCGCTAGTGGCTGGCTCCATAGAGGGCATTTCCGGCATTAAGCTCGGCTAAACTCCTTCAACTTTTTTGAACCAAGGTGATATGACACCTCGGATATAGTCCGGCATTGGAGCCTGGACACAGTCCGGCGTTGGAGCTCGGATATATTTCGGCGTTGGAGCTCGGATATACAGTCCGGCGTTGGAGCTCGGATACATAGTCCGGCATTGGAGCTCGGATACATTCCGGCGCTAGAGCTAGGAAGCGGTCCGGCGTTGGTGCTCGGCTGCAAAAGATACCTCGAATGCAGTCCGGCGTTGGAGCTCGGACACAAGAGGACCCTGCCTCCCGGGAACAACTTCAAACCTGAGGTGTGGCATAAAAATAAACAAGTCATTGATAAAGGCCGGAAACTTAAAGGGGCTCCTCGGATACCCGACGTGTAAACTCGTCAAATGCATTTCGGCGATCCTCAAGATCGAAGATAAAGAAGATTTGTTGAACCGGTTTTCAAGACCGGCAACCGAAGATGAAGAATAGTTCGGAAGAATCGAGGAGCATCCCTAACTTGAAGACCGGTTCAGGGGGCTACTGACGGTGTCCTGGACTAGGGGGTACTCACCATGTCGTCTCCCGATCTATTAGATTGGGCCGAGGACCCCCGTGGCCGTATACTCATGGGCCAGTTCGGATGGCTGCTGCATACAAGGAAGATTCCACAAGACTTGGCGATCAAGACAAGGACTTCTCCCCACCGGCGTATTCGGCTAGGACTCTTGTTATCCTAGGCCTCCGGTGCATTATATAAACCGAGGCCAGGCTAGTCGATAGATATACAATATATACAACAATCATACCATAGGCTAGCTTCTAGGGTTTAGCCTCCTTGATCTCGTGGTAGATCTACTCTTGTACTACCCATATCATCAATATTAATCGAGCAGGACGTAGGGTTTTACCTCCATCAAGAGGGCCCGAACCTGGGTAAAACATTGTGTCCCTTGTCTCCTGTTACCATCGATCCTAGATGCACAGTTCGGGACACCCTACCCGAGGTCCGCCGGTTTTGACACCGACAGGATGCCTTCCTCCATCATGAAGGAGGACATCAAGAAGTTGAGGGAGGCCAGATATCTGACCGCCGAAATTTCGCATAGGCTGCCCGCCCGAGGGCAGGTTGTTCCTACTCCTGAACCCAACGAGAGTGTTGTGTTCGTCTCCCACTTCCTCCGAGGACTAGGCCTCGCTCTGGATCCCTTTGTTAGGGGTCTTATGTTCTATTACGGGTTGGATTTTCATGATTTGGCCCCGAATTCCCTTCTTCACATCTCGTCATTTATTGTCGTTTGCGAGGCCTTCCTCCGCATTACCCCTCACTTTGGCCTGTGGCTCAAGACCTTCGATGTGAAGCCGAAGATGGTCGAGGGGTAGTACGTAGCATGCAGAGGTGCTCTAATAAGCAAAATTGCTAACGCTCCATGGCCAAAGGGTTCCTTTCCATAGGTGTCCGGATTGTGGCAACGGGAGTGGTTTTACGCACAGCTCCCCGAAGTGCCAAGTGGGTACCTGCCCCCGCCTTCCGCTCGGGCCCTCCACCACAACTGATGTCATGGATCAGCAGGGGGCTGAGCTGGGGTCCAGCCAAGGACGTGCCAATACTGCAGAGCCGTATCCGAGATCTCTTCCAGGGAAATTTCAGTCTGGTTATGGTAATGCAAGTTATGCTGGTTCGTCGAGTCCAACCTTGCAAACGTCGGCCCCTCCGAATGTGGGAATTCAACCCGGAAGGACCATGCACTATTTAGAATTTCCTCGGCATGACACACGAGGAGATGTACAAATCGTTCTTCGGACCCCAAATAGAGTGTCCGGACACTACCGAGGACATGGGCCTGAGCTGCAACCGCCCTGCTGCCCAAGTAAGTAATCCCATGACCGAACACACTGTCCTTTTATTTATCATGCATCATTCTAAAGAATCGCTTTTTGACCAGGACTGGATAACAAAGGAGGAGATGATCCGGTGTTCGGCCCCCCTTTCTGAAGGTTTGGACAATCTGGTGCTGGAAAAGATGCTCGAGCCAGCACCTTGTCTAGTGCCCTCAAAGGAAGATGAAGGGGGGAATAAAGAGGGCGAAAGCGGGCCTCCATCGGTACCTATTCCAATCGAGGGAATGAGCGCCTCCACAAGGGAGGATAACCAAGGGGAAGAATCTGACATTCTCTCTCCCCGGGGAAGGAAGAGGACTACCTCTGAAGATCCGGAAACTAAGGTTTCCAAATGGGATAATAAATCTTCACCGGAGGGTCCTGCCTCGAGGGCTACCCTGGCCGCACAATGCCCTCAAGGGGATCAGCCCTCCACCGAGCTGTAAGTAAAATGGTACTTAATAATGAAAATATCTCGCTTTGCTTCTGAGGAAAAAAACCGAAGCATTTATCTTGCAGTTCGGATCTTAGCCCTTCTCGGCAGAGCTCGTCTTCAGGGGATCTTCTTCCAGAGATGATGGAGAGCGAAACGCCTCCCCCTGCCACACCGCCTCACGAGACGGGCGACCCCGAGGTGTCGTCGCGGAGGGTTTCTCCTAATCCGGCAAGGCCAGAAGGTAATCCTATGGCAACCCGAAGTCCTCAGTGTCCGGCTCTTGAAGAGAGCAATCAAAAGAGTCTGGCACCGTCTGGTGTGTGGTCGGACATACTGAGGGATCTGCTAGAGCGAGCGACTATCTTAGAAGAGCACCGTACGTTGATGGGTACGGTGATTGAAAGGATTTCGTCTGCCGAAAGCGGGTGGCATGAAGCCATTATGAGTCTACTGACGGGTTTTGAGGTACGTGAAATGATGTACATTTTTGATAGTACCGCACATTTTTAGATGTGCCCTGTGTAGATAGTAGCCCCTGAGACTCTGGTTGTCGTCGAAAATGGCGGCAAACAGAGGATCATAGTCCCAACTAATAACTAGACCGCCTGTATGCGCAGGTGGTTGAAGCTCCGGTGGCTAGCCGGACTGAAGGGGTTGCCGAACTAAAGCAGCAGCTAGATGCGGCAGATGCCGACATCGTGCTTGTCAACAAGCGGCTTGACGAGGCACAGGTTAGGTGATTTTTCTAGTGATTGTCACGTAATAAGAGCAGCATGATGCCAGTATCTTTAATATGTTGTGACTGCAGATGGAGCTGCCACCGTGGAGACCCTTCGGGCGGAGCTTGCCCGAGCCAAGGAGCAAGCAAGGAATAGCAATGCGGCCGCTTTAAAGGCGGCCGTAGAGTTAAGGGCCGAATAGGCTACGCATTGCGAGAGCAAGGAAAAAATAGCCAAGATGGTTGTAGAGTTAAAAGCTGCTGCTGACCGTTACCAGCTTCTTGAAGAAGAAAACCGGGCGAAGACGACGGACCTGGAAAAGGCCCAGGTGGCTGCCAAGGAAGCCCGCTCCCAAATTAGAGCGATGAAGGAGGAGCTGCATCAAGCTGCGCATATTGTATCCGGGAAACCCTTCTTGTTGCGGACTAAGTTTAGGGATCCAAAGTATGCACCTCTGGACCGGCTATGGAGTTCTGCGGACGCCTACATGGATTTGGCTGCAAGTGCTGCTGATGCGGCCGAGTACTTCAAGGACCGGAAAGATCACAAAGTGAAAAATTGTTTTGGTCATAGTTTCATGCTCCAGCCCTTTCGCTGCTACTGAATGAGGAAATGGCCGAGTGCGCCAAGCTCCATAGATTATCTGGACTTGCCATGAGGTCTATTGTGGATCATCTGTGGCCGAGTGGGCCAAGGCCGAATAGCTACTTTGGCTTAGTGCAACGATTCCTTGGTGCTGTGCGACACATCGATGCTGTAAAGAGGTCGGCGTCAATAGAAGGCTCGCGGATGGCCCTTGCCCGTGTCAAAACATACTGGGCAGAGATGGATGCCACCACTGTTGTGGCACAGGGTTCGGCCATAGGTTGAGTGGCTGCCGAGCACTACTTTGAAGAAGTTCTTGAAGGCGCTCGTTCGATAGAGGCTCAGTGCTTGAAGAATAGTATGTTTGAGTGACATGTATTCCCATTGTAAAAACAATGTTTTATTGAGTTCATCAAGGTTGTATTTATACTTTTTCCCGAAAGTACTATAATGCCTCCTGTGCGGCCATTTATGTATATATGTATATAACCTGAAAGATGGCAGTCGTCGACTTCAGCCCCCACGCATATAATGTGGGGGTGTTCGCAGAAGGTGCATGTTCACACTTGATCCAACGTGTTGGTCCATTAAGGAGGTGATAGCGCAGCGAACTAGGCAATCGGACTATAATTCTTTAACACTTTCACTTAGCTAGAGGAGTTTGATAGTGGGGCTACTATATAGCCCCTGGTGGCTCCGCACTCATCTGAATTCAGGGTGCGTACATGCCTGGCCGGGAAACGGCCCTTCGTTAAGGCGGAGGAATCTCGAAGATTCCGCTAGGTCATCGAGTGGTTGACTAGTCTCACGCTATATCATGACAGTCAGTTTTTGGCCTTCTCTATTGAGGTGCTCGTCCGGATGAACCAGGGCACAATCACAATAGTTCTCCTAGTGCCGCCTTAGCCGATAGAGCGGAACATAAGGCAGCAAAACACAGGAGTCGGGCAAACCCAACATTTGACCAAAGACATGATTCGGAGCTGATGCATATAAGGCCAAACTCGCGACGCCGAACACTCCCTAAGGTATTCGGTCTTTATGGTGGAAACCGGGCTTAAGCAGTGCCCTTTGTAATAAGCCCCTGGTGTCCAGGTACGTGCAATATTCTGACGTGGCCACATGCCAATACGTCAGCATCCTTCTCAATTGTACTGAGAATCCGGGGGATGTATATCAACAAGAGACAGTAAAAAAGGTTTACGCAGGGTCTTAATCTAAAAAGAATCCTTGGAACAGGTCCCTGCTGCACGTTTGTGCCTGTGCCTCCGTTGTGCCGCATCCTGGACGGGTGTAGCACGATGGTCATCTGTAAAAGAGAGGAACTTAGTTGAAAAGTTGTCGTGCAAAAAGGTAGGTTATACTAAAGAAACAATGTACAGCTCAAGATGAGTAAAGTTGAGCCTAATTGCCACTTGTTTGCGCGCATTGAGCCCCTTGTATTGTAATAGGGGTATAGCCATCAAACCTGTATCAATTACATATAGCTGCGCCGGACTTGTCTAACCGCGTCTGTGGTCTTAACGACCTGTCAGATGCTTAGTTGGTGAGGTCGTTTAGTGTGTGGCTGCCAAGGTAGCCGCACGGTCTTCCGTGCACAAGGAGCGCTCAATATTTCCATTTATTGTAATGATGCTGCATGGACCAGGCATCTTAAGCATGGGAGAAGTGTAATGCGGTATTGTGTTAAAGCGAGCGAAAGCTTCACGTCCGAGTAGTGCTTGATAGCCACTTTGGAACGGAGCGATGTGGAAGGTTAACTTTTCGCTGCGGAAGTTATCGGGAAAACCGAATATAACCTCTAGTAGCAGGGAGCCCGTGCAATGGGCTTCTGGGACTGGCGTTACTCATTTAAAGGTAGTATTGCTATGGCTGATTCTTGTTGGGTCTATCCCCATTTTGCGGACTGTGTCCTGATATATCAGGTTTAGACTGCTGCCGCCGTCCATCAGGACTCGTGTGAAGTGGTATCCATCAATTATTGGGTCTAATACCAAGGCAGCCCATCCTGCACGCCGGATACTTGCCGAGTAATCCCGATGGTCGAAGGTGATCGGTTGGGACGACTAGTGGCAGAACTCCGCGGTGATAGGCCCTGGGGCATGTGTCTCTAGGAGTGCTGCTTTGTTTCTCCCCTTTGTCACGTGTAACACGTTTACTGTTTTGACTTCTGGTGGGAATTTATTCTATTCCCCAGTGCTTTGCTTGTGAGGCTCGTCCTCGTCTTCGCTTGGTGTATCCTGCCCCTTATGTTCGGCGTTGAGCTTGCCGGACTGCTTGAAGACCCAACATTCTCTATGGGTATAATTTGCAGGTTTATCGAGGGTGCTATGGATCTGACATATTTGGTCCGGAATCTTGTTTAGGCTAGACAGTTCGTCTCTGTTGCCTTCGGAGGGCAGCTTTTGCTGACCTGGCCGAGAGCTTCTGAATCCGGCGTTTACCGCCATGCTCTTCGGGATGTCTTCTTTATTTCGGCACTTGTTTTTGCTGCGTCGTGATTTCCCGTTTCCGTCCCTAACTTCGGATGTACTTGGGTCGCTGGTGCTGCATCGGGCTAACCAACTGTCCTCTCCCACGCAAAAGTGGGTCATGAGGCTTGTTAATGCTGCCATTGTTCTCGGATTTTCTTGGCCGAGGTGTCTGGCAAGCCATTCGTCTCAAACGCTGTGCTTGAAAGCTGCTAAGGCTTCGGCGTCCAGATAGTCGACTATTTGGTTCTTTTAGTGAGGAACCTGTTCCAAAGCTTTCGGGCTGACTCTCCGGGTTGTTGAGTTATATGACTTAAATCGTCTGCATCCGATGGTCGGACATAGGTCCCTTGAAAATTTGCCCGACAGGCATCTTCAAGCTCTTCCCAGCTTCCAATGGAGTTTTCAGGGAGGCTTTTAAGCCAGTGCCGAGCTGGCCCTTTGAGCTTGAGGGGTAAGTACTTGATGGCATGGAGATCGTCTCCTCGAGCCATATGGATATGGAGGATATAGTCCTCAATCCAGACCCCAGGGTCTGTCGTCCCATCGTACGCCTCTATGTTTACGGGTTTGAATCCCTCTAGAAATTCATGGTCCAGCACCTCATCGATGAAACATAGGGGGTGTGCGGCACCCCTGTATTTGGGTGTACCGTGGTGTTGGGATGTTTGTTGTGCTGCATTGTATGCTGGAGCGCGCTTGCGTGGCCCGTAGATGGATCTGGTTGGGCTGTCCTTTTGATGCGAGCCCTCATGTGGATCGCGTACTGGCTTATGTGCAGCGTCGTTTGCCGCTCTATGTTGGCCACGAGGTCGTCTATCCGACCGGATGGCTGTTTTGTTTTTTGGTTGCGGGGGATCTAAGGCCTCCTCATCGAATTCAGGTAGCAACTTTCGCTTTGGGTAGCTCTTGGTGTGGCGATTACCGCCGTACTTCGCTGTAGTGTTGAGTACTTCACTCCATCTGATTCTGAGTGTCTTGTGCAGCCCTGAGCCTTTGCTTCTGCTTTTTTAGACTCCTCGCAGTGGAAAGAAGCCTTTGATGGGAATTCTGTTGCTCCGGGTGCCTGTCCGGTGTGATGTCGTCTGGACTGTTATCTTTGACGGAGTCGGGTTGTTCGGTTTGATTCTCCGTGTTGCCGTGGTCGGGCGCTGGTTCACCCTGCTCTATCGCTGGGTCTATATGATCGCTGTTTCTGCTGAGGCAGGATTTAGAGTGGCGCTTACGCCGCCGCTTTGACTGCTTCTCGAGGGAACAACCCTTCGCTGCGTCCTTCCGTTCCTCGTCGTCGTTTTCTTTGGGTGTGTCCACCATCTATACGTCATATGATGAAGTGGGCGTCCAGTGCCCCGTGGGCAGTGGTTTCTGTTTGTCTCCTGTATCGTCGTCCATACCATCGATGTCTTCGGAGTCGAAGTCGAGCATGTCGGTCAAATCATGGACAGTGGCTACTAAGTGGGTGGTGGGTGGGTGGCGAATTTCTTCGTCATCCGGATCCCAATCCTGCCGAACATAGTTCGGCTAGGACTCTCCTGACAGGGAGAGAGACCTTAATGAGTTCAGTATGTCGCCAAAGGGCGAGTGCTGAAAGATATCCGCGGAGGTGAACTCCATGATCGAAGCCCAGTCGGATTCGATAGGCACGGGCACAGGCGGTTCGGAGTCCGTGGCCGGGGAAGAATCCGGTAGATCGGCATCACGGCTCCCGTGAAGGGTAAGGTCGATACTCGGCTCGATCGCCGCTGAGAATACGGCCTCCGTGGCGGGGTCTATCCACCTGCCCATGGATGGCGCGATTGGCTCTGAATTGAGGGTTGGACCGGTTGCCGGTGCGGTCTCCTGAACATTGTCTGATGGTAGAGCTAAATCATGCTCATCGTGACCATGTGGCGCACTCGGTAGGGGCTCAAATCTGTCGAAGATCAAGTCTCCGCGGATGTCGGCCGTGTACTTTAAGCTTCCAAACCTGACCTGGTGGCCAGGGGCGTAACTCTCGATCTGCTCCAGATGGCCAAGCGAGTTGGCCCGTAGTGCAAAGCAGCCGAATACAAAGATCTGTCCGAGGACAAAAGTCTCACCCTGGACTGCATCGCTATTGATGATCGAAGGAGCCATCAAGCCAAACGGTTATGACACAGAGGAACTCTCAATGAAAGCACCAATGTCGGTGTCAAAACCGGCAGATCTCGGGTAGGGGGTCCCGAACTATGCGTCTAAGGCGGATGGTAACAGGAGGCAGGGGACATGATGTTTTACCCAGGTTCGGGCCCTCTTGATGGAGGTAAAACCCCACGTCCTACTTGATTATTCTTGATAATATAAGTAGTACAAGAGTTGATCTACCACGAGATCGGAGAGGCTAAACCCTAGAAGCTAGCCTATGGTATGATTGTATGTTGTCCTACGGACTAAAACCCTCCGGTTTATATAGACATAGAGGAGGCTAGGGTTACACAAGGTCGGTTACAAAGGAGGAGATATGTATATCTGTATTGCCTAGCTTGCCTTCCACGCCAAGTTGAGTCCCATCCGGACACGGGACGAAGTCTTCAATCTCGTATCTTCATAGTCCAACAGTCCGGCCAAAGGATATAGTCCAGCTGTCCGGAGACCCCATAATCCAGGACTCCCTCAACGGGCAACATGGAACAACAAGATACCCGTGCTGAAATTTAAACTTATTCAGGGTTCGTTTGGCATTTTTATACATTAATTGAGTTTCCTAGGCATTTAATGTCCATAATTCAAATCTGAACTTCAAATACATGCTCCACTTCACCAAAATGGCTAGAAAAATTATACATGTGTCCTTGGGTGCATGTTTAGGTCCCATGCCAGGAATGGGAATGAATTATAACCGCACCAGTGTCCTGGCTCGTCCTCGAACATTTGGAATCTCGGTTTTTAAATCCCCGTAAATCCTAAACTCACCAGAAAGTCATCAAAGGTGGCATGGTGTCACGTCATGGCACATATATGTCGTGTGAAAAACTTTGTCCAATTTGGGCCAAGCCTTATTACAAACCTCTTACAAACCGGAGCTTCTCTCAAAGAAGCCTCATGGTTCCGATAGGGAAACATGTTCCCCTTGTGGCGAAGCGTAATCACTTCCTCTTTTCTCCTTGTATTTTCTTCTACGGGCAACATGGAATGACATGATATCCATGCTGAAATTTAAACTTATTCAGGGTTCGTTTGGCCTTTTTACACACTAATTGAGTTTCCTAGGCATTTAATGTCCATAATTGAAATCTGAACTACAAATACATGCTCCGGTTCACCAAAATGGCTAGAAAAATTATACATGTGTCCTTGGGTGCATGTTTAGGTCCCATGCCAGGAATGGGAACGAATTACAACCGTACCGGCGTCCTAGCTCGTCCTCAAACATTTGGAATCTCGGTTTTTAAATCCCCATAAATCCAAAACTCACCAGAAAGTCATCAAAGGTGGCATGGTGTCAGGTCATGGCACATATATGTTGTGGTAAAAACATTGGCAATTTGGGCCAAGCTTTATTACAAACCTCTTACAAACCGGAGCATGTCGCAAGAAGCCTCATGGTTTCGATGGGGAAACGTGTCCCCGTGTGGGCCAAATGATAATCGCTCCCACTTTTAGCCTTGTATTTTCTTCTACACACAACACAGAACAATGGGAGATTCGCGCTGAACTTTGAAATTGTTCAGGGTTCATTTGAAAGTTTTTATTCATCAATTGAGTTTTCTAGGCATTTAATGTCCATAATTCAAATCCAAATTACAAATACATGCTCTAGTGCACCAAAATGGCTAGAAAAACATACATGTGTCCTTGGGTCCATGTTTAGGTCCCATGCCAGGAATGGGAATGAATTACAACCGTACTAGCGTCCTGGCTCATCCTCAAACATTTGGAATCTCGGTTTTGAAATCCCCGTAAATCCTAAACTCACCAGAAAGTCATCAAAGGTGGCATGGTGTCACGTCATGGCACATATATGTTGTGGTAGAAACATTGCCAATTTGGGCCAAGCTTTATTACAAACCTCTTACAGATCGGAGCATGTCGCAAGAACCCTCGTGGTTTCGATAGGGAAACGTGTCCCCTTGTGGGCCAAACGATAATCGCTCCCTCTTCTAGCCTCGTATTTTCTTCTACACACAACACGGAACAACGGGAGATTCACGCTGAACTTTGAAATTATTCAGGGTTCGTTTGACTTTTTTATTCATTAATTGAGTTTTCTAGGCATTTAATGTCCATAATTCAAATCCAAACTACAAATACATGCTCTAGTGCACCAAAATGGCTAGAAAAAACGTACATGTGTCCTTGGGGTGCATGTTTAGGTCCCATGGAACGAATGGGAATGAATTCAACCGTCTCGCCGTCCTGGCTTGGCCACAAACATTGCGAATCTCGGTTTTTAAATCTATGTAAATCTAAAACTCACTAGGAAATCATGAAACTTGGCATGGTGTCACTACATGGTACATATAATTGTCTAATTTGGGCGAAGCTATATTACAAGCCTCTTACAAACCGAAGCTTCTCATAACCCTCGTGGTTCTGGTAGGGAAACATGCCCCTCTTGTGGGCGAAATGATAATCGCTACCTCTTCTCGCCTTGAACTTTGTTTTCTACAGGCAACATAGAAGAACAGGAGTGTCGTGCTGAAATTCGAAACTGTTTAGGGTTCGTTTGGCCTTTGCATATATTAATTAAGTTTTGTAGGCATTTAATGTAGTCCATAATTCAAATTTGAACTAAAAGCACAGGCTCTAGTGAAGCAAAATGGGTGGGAAATCGTACATGTGTCATTGGGTGCATGTTTAGGTCTGATTTAAGGAATGGGAATGGATTACAAACTTCTAGTCATCCTGAACCATTGAGAATCTCGGTTTTTAAACCCGAGTAAATAAAAAACTCACCCAGAAGACCTTTTTGAAACAAATAGCTGACACGTTAATATCATAAACGGTTGTATTATATGAACTGTGTCAAAATTTAACCATACTCGGCGGCGTGCATGCAACTGTTTGATTAGACGGGACGAGCGCGAGAAGTCCGCCATGCAGGCTTGACGGGACACGTGCGAGAAGTCTGCCGCACAAGCTCGATGGGACGCGTGCATCCTGTCCACCTCGCAGGCTCGATGGGACACGTGCGAGTAGCAAGGCCGCCCATGCTCACCGGGAAGCGAGCTCTTTGACCTCCATGCACCAGTCGTCGCCCAACTCGCTCACAACTTCTCCATTAATGGGTTAATTGAAGCACCTGGACGGAGGGTGTTTGCTTGTGAGCCCATGGCAGCATTTGCTTTGTTCGTGTTTTCAACTCGTATTCCAGCCTAATTTAAATTGCCACATAGGGAAACGGATAATACGACAACAAATAAAATGGCAACAGATAATACCATGACAAATTTATAATGGTGCAACTAATAATTGTCTTACATATTCCGAATAATTTAAAATGCCACATGCGGCAAAGCTTAGAAGACACGGGGGCAAGAGAAGAAGGAAATCGCAGACAACGATCTGGGTCATTACTGTCTCTACTCGTTGATGGATCGCCGGGCGACGACATCCTGCAGCTCCTTCTTCAATTTCTTGCGACTTTGCTTGAAAGCAGCCATGGATTGCTCCACCTCCTACTCGTGCTTGATCTGGAGCTTCCTCAAGTCACCCATCAGTTCCTCGACGATCGCTGCCAGCATCATCTCCGAGGCACTTCTCTGCTCATGCAGCATCTTCCAGCCGGTGGCTTCCTCCTTCTCGGCGAGCGCCTTGAGGAGCTCCGCATTGTCAGCCATGAGTTGCTCGATGAGGCCGGTCGCCTTGTCAACCGAGGCATCACTGATCTCGAGCAGCTTCATCAAGCTGTCGACCAGCTCCTGCTGCTTAATGAGGCCAGCGAGAATGTCGTCGTCGCTGGCCAAGGACTTCAGGTACGCCAGCTCGTCCCGATGGCCGACGCCATGAGTGTGCTTGTGAGAGCCCTCGCGTGCCCGTGAGAGCTCGTTCAAGGGCTCTGCGGCATGCCGGGACATCTCTGCTGTGGCTGCCGCTTCATGGTGGGACCTCTCTAGTGCTTGCAGCCTTGGTCTATGCTGCCTGGTTATATGTCCAGTCGAAACTCCTCCTACCGGTCATGGCGGAACTACTTCACAGGAAACACCAGTTTTCTGGGTGATGAGGAGAGGAACTATGAAGTCATTTCCGAGTGGGTAGTTTTTATAGCCTGGTGCCAAGTGCGAACACATTAGTTTGATAGGTGTGAACAGATTTGCAATTACTTATTGCGTTGTAATCTGCAATGTGATGAGAAACAAGGTCAAAATTTATTGATGGTTCTGGGCCTACAAAGCCCGGTCTGTTGTTCAGGCTCATCGCAAACAGTTCTTTTGGATCAACCATATGCCACGCATCGAAAGCCCGAAACATGGGCCCGCGTTCTCGGATGTACCTATACGTGTCTGCCGACTATCACACATGGTCAAGATATCAGCATTGTGTCCGTCGTCGTGCCTCCCACGGGGTGCCAGAAGGTTGACCACGTGGTTGCTCGCCGTTGAGGCGGCTATGGTGTGCTCTCCTCACGTCCGTCCGCGCGCTTTGCTCGCCATTGAGGCGGCCGCGGTGCGCTCCGCTCTGGCGTCCCTACGCGTGCTCTGCTCGCCGTTGAGGCAAATTTACAATGGCAATAGTTAATAATTGTCTTACATATTCAAGATAATTTAAAATTCCACATGTGGCAAGGCCCAGAACACTCACGACCTACATATGCATACAACAATAATAAAATATAGGCTAAAAGGCTGAGCTGGCGGCCTTCCGACAACGGTCTTCTCGGACTCCATGATCAGCATAGCACCTTTGCGGCCGTTCACTCCAAGTGTCCCGACCAGCCTCCGCCTATGGAGTTGCTGGCACTAGAAAGCTCTTGGGGTTGTTCGGCCTCTTCCTGAAGAGCTTGACAACATGCAATCGCGCGCATGATATCTCCGCGAACCGTTCCATTTCCATGTCTCTGGCCTGGTAGCAAATTCCGTCCATCACTTGCATCCTCAAGATATCACGTTCGCGATGTTCTACTTCGTCGGGGACGTCAACTCTGCCAAGGATGCGCTCGATCTTGTCCACCACATCATCGGGATCAAGGTTGACACAGCCGCCGCGGGCAATGATGAAGCCGCAGGCTTCCTATGTCTTGACTGAATCGCAGAGGTCCTCTATGTTGGGGAACGTAGTAATTCAAAAAATTCCTATGATCACGCAAGATCTAACTAGGAGATGCATAGCAATAAGAGGGGAGAGTGTGTCCAAGTACCCCCGTAGACCGAAGGCGGAAGCGTTGTGTCAACGCGGTTGATGTAGTCATACTCTTCGCGATCCAATCACGATCCAACCGATCAAGTACCAAACGCATGGCACCTCGGAGTTCTGCACACATTTAGCGCGATGACGTCCCTCGAGATCTTGATCCAGCAGAGGTTCGGGGATGTAGATGAGTTCCATCAGCACGACGGCGTCATGACGGTGTTGATGATTGAAAGTGCGTTATATCGACTAGAGGGGGGGTGAATAGGCAATTTTTATGGAAGTCTTCAAAACGTGAGAGTTATGAAGACAAACAGTGAAGATTATGCCTATTACTATGCAGCGGAAGTTAGATTACACTAGGGCAGCCATGGTCATGTATTCAATAGAGTGAAAGCGCAATGACAAACAGCTTCAGTGTAATAAGGATCAGGTAGGAAGAAGTTATGAAGCCGAACAGATCATACATTCATGTTGTGAAGACAAAAGATAAAGCAAGCATGCAATGGCTTCACAATGAATAACTGTAAATGAAGGGAAGTGAAGATGAAACCAGTGACACGTTGAAGACAATGATTTGTTGGACCAGTTCCAGTTGCTGTGACAACTGTATGTCTGGTTGGAGCGGCTAGGTATTTAAACCGAAGGACACAGAGTCCCGGACACCCAGTCAAGGACACTTAGTCCAAGACACCCAGTCCTCACCGTTTTCTCCTTGAGCTAAGGTCACACAGACCTCGCCCAATCACTCTGGTAAGTCTTCAAGGTAGACTCCCAAACCTTCACAGACTTTGTTCACTGGCAATCCACAATTTCTCTTGGATGCTCAGAACGCGACGCCTAACCGTCTGGAGGATGCACAGTCCTCAAGTGTAATAAGTCTTCAAATCACACAGACACGATGACTTAAGTGATGCCCAATTTACTCTGGCTCTGGGTGGTTAGGGCTTTTCTCCTCACTGGGAATTTTTCTTTCAAAGGCTTCGAGGTGGGTTGCTCTCAAACGACAAAAGCCGTGCACTGAAATTTGAGCAGCCAACCGTTTAAGGTTGTGGGGGGTGGACTATTTATAGCCACTTGGCAACCCGACCTGATCTGTCCGAAATGACCCTGGGTCACTAAGGAATTGACACGTGTACCAACGGTCGGATTTCGAACTCACACGGCAACTTTTACTTGGGCTACAAGTAAAGCTGACTTGTCTGACTCTGGACAAGATTTTCTCTCAAAGTCTTCGCTCGAAGACATAGGATTTGAATTTGGCATCACTTCAGTCATTCTGACTGGTTCTCTTCGACCCCACTTAACAGTACGGCGGTTCCTATGACACAACATGAATGAAATAAAACTACGAAGGATCTAGGTCTTCGAGTTCCAAAAGCTTCATAGGGAGTCTTCTCATGTCATTGTCTTCAATATGAATATCTTCATAAACCACCATTGTCTTCAATGTCTTCGTACATTTTTAGGGGTCATCTCTGGTAGTGAAACCGAATCAATGAGGGACTTCTACCTGTGTTTTCCTGCAATTCTCACAAACACATTAGTCCCTCAACTTGGTTTGTCGTCAATACTCCAAAACCAACTAGGGGTGGCACTAGATGCACTTACAATCTCCCCCTTTTTGGTGATTGATGACAAACTAGTTGAAGTTTTCAACGGGAAACATAATTTGCGAAATTGTAAAAGAATTGTCTTCATAAGTTGCAAGGGCTCCCCCTGAAGATGTGCATATAAGTAATTTGCTTTTTGAATGCAAATGCACATGGCAGGTTGTACTTGTGGAGATCCACTTCAACTTATGACAATCCACTATGCATGTGAAAGTATATGAAGATAATGACATGCATAATGGAAAATGGATGTCTGCAGAATGAGATGAGTGCGGAATTTATCGTCGCACATGCGGAATTTATCTTCGCATAACGGAGTGACAAGCAGGTAGCAGACGGCCATCAAGGCTAAGTGTTACAACTCAAGGAAGCAAATGTAGCAAAAACGGGAGTTGTAAGCACGAAGCAAAATGTAGCAAGATATGAAGGCACCCGCCCATAGTGACCCTCTTGAAGACTATTACCATCATATGCTTCTCCCCCTTTTGTCAGTGATGACCAAAAAGGTTTGAAGACATAGAGATTTCTACGCGTTCCCAGGCGCAGCAGGGTCGGTGTAGTTGTTTGGCGGCGGTGCAGACGAGCTTGGTGCAGATTCGACGCGCGTTGAAGCAGGTGGAGATGATGTCGCGTCGTCTTCTTCTTCAATAATCCGGGCAGACACGGTGGCAGCAGAAGAAGAGAACTCTGACTCTTCAAGTGATGGTGTGCTGCGCATCACCGCTCTTCTCGGAGGCGTGGAGTCAAATTTGAAGTGCTCTATGATGCCATCCTCATGTAGTTCAGCTTCAGGGCACATCATGGTAAGGCCCTTCCAAGTGCGGCGACAGGTCTCGTGTGTGACAAATGCATTCTTTGTTGCCATATTTCTGATGCGATTGACATCTTGCATGATGCTTCTCATCTGCCTCTTGAGCCAGTCATGATGCCTATCTTGCTTTTGGTGAAGAGCCACAAGAAGCTCTCTGTCATTGAGTGCACGAGCGCGCTTCTTGGGTCTCTTTGCAGCTGTGCTGTTGGTGGCTTCAGTTGATGCAGGGGCACGTGTGGTGCCAGCCATTGGATACACTCGGGAGAGAGCTTCAACACCTTCAATATTTTGAGTGAAGCTCTGGTGTTATGCATTCTTTAGACTTAGTGGTTGCTTGGCCGGCTCGGGATATATTGCTTCAGCAGATGTGTCCGCATCTGGCAAAAATATCCTATGATTGCGGGCTGAGGGTTGATAGGAGATTGCAGAGTGAAGCTTGATCAGCCTCATAACCCAAGGAGCATAAAACTTTAATCCAAACAGTTCTGAAGCAGATGCTGCAAATTGACGGATGAAGAGATCCTGTGCATTGAAGCATTTGCCATGAAGAATGCAGAAGATGAGAGTCTTCATTGCACCATCAATTGTTGCATA
The DNA here is from genome assembly GCF_003073215.2 of Triticum urartu. Lineage (NCBI taxonomy): Eukaryota > Viridiplantae > Streptophyta > Magnoliopsida > Poales > Poaceae > Triticum > Triticum urartu. The sequence continues at coordinate 227,356,191 of NC_053026.1, forward strand.
TCGAGAGTGTCCCTTGACTGGCCAGAGAGTCCGCCTTATGATGTGATATATTGTTCTGGGCAGGTACTCTAAGTCTTCAACGAAGAACCTAGTTGGATAGGGTGCATTTGGAGGAAATGGCTTCATCATTGAGAGCATCTGACTCATATCTGGCTCAGGACGCTGAAATATGCTCTCAATTGCTTCAGCATGGAGTTGGCACCCTTCTTCAAAGAATTCGCCAGGAGTGGGAAGGCTAGTAAGCTCAATTAGGTCGAAAGCATTGGCTTCATGATGGATATTGCCTGTCATCCACTCCAGGATCCATGTCTTCGGATCTCTGTTATAGCCTTTGATATGCAAAGTGGCATAGAACTGGAGCAGAAGCTCTTCGTTCCAGTGCTCTTCCTCAGTGATAAATGGCAGCAAACCCACTTGCTTGAAGCAATCCAGTGCTTCTTCCAGACCAGGCAGACCTGCAACAGCTTCAACCTCAAGGCGCTTGTGAGGAAAGATGCGGCCTTGGTTGTAGAGGATGCATGAATAATAGCTGCGCTGTTGATGGCTCCAGAACCTATCTGATACAATCCGTTCCCTTGAATAAGGGTTCTTGGAGCGGTCGAAGAACGTGTTATCTGCCCTGAAGCCGTTGATGTTGAAGGAACCAGGAGCTGATGCAGGACCTGGGAACCTTGGTAGTCGTGGGATCGGCTTCTAGACCTGGGGCCTGTGCGCAATATGATAGTTGAATTGTGGTCCGGCAGCAGACTCAGGCACAGAATGTTCAGGAGCAGTAGCTTCGGTGTCTTCTGAAGCTGTTGTTGGGGAGGGCTCCACATTTGCTTCGGCGTTGTTTGTGGCAGCCTCAACATTTTCAGCTTCAGGCACGTTCTCCTTGAGAACTTCTTCGTGTTGGTGCGGGGGAGTTGGAGCTTGTGGTATTTCTGCTTGCTCTTCGGCTGATGCAGCCGGAATGTCTTCAGCAGCCTGAGCCCTTGGCCCTTTGCGAAGCCTATGGAGTGTAGGCGCTGGTGGAGTTGCAGTGGGATGGGGCTCATCTTCCTCATGTGGGCTATCTGCCCATGACGCATTTTGTGTGATTGGCGTCAATGGACGACCAATACTGATCTGTTCGCTTGTCTCAAGCTGAGGAAGGGCTGCATCACCTTGCACATTGTCTTGGGGATCAATGTCTTCAGCAGCATTGGGGTTGGCTGCTGGAATGTCTTCAGCGTGCGGAGCCTCTATGTAAGCAGGCTCATGCACTGTCAACTGACGATCTGCGTCAGGATAGCGGACGCAGAGTGGTTCAACTATCAGGGGCTCTGTGGGAGCAGCCCGAGATTTCTTTGTCTTGCGCTTCTTGATGATGGGTTCAGAAGGAGAGGCTTCAGAATGTTTTCTCTTCTTAGCTTTAGCCTCTGCAGTCCGTGTCTTCTTGTGCTGTGAGGCGGTTGATCGACTCTTTGGCTTCGAGCCAGTCGTTGCAGCGGGGAAGACAATCGGAGCATCAGGTTCTGACCTTGGCGCTTCAGGTTCGGTCACAGCCACCTTCTTTTTCTTCTTCGCGGCCATCCTGGGGTCAATGCCGGGACGTCCAAGCGCCTTGCGCTTTTCTGCCTCATTGTAGGCCTGCACGCAGTGATCAGCCAAAGTCTTCATGCGTTCTCGCGAGCCTTGAGCTTCAGCACGCGTCTTCAGGAAGCTCTCTTTCAGCTCATGCAACATAGTTTTGAAGCTTTTCACTTCTTGCACGCTGAGCTTGGCCACGTGCTTCTTGAACTGAGCCTTTTCATAATCAATTTTCTGCTTCAGTTCTACAATGCGCTGGGCTATTGCTAGTTCTGAAGCAATTGCACCTTGAAAGGCAACGCTGAGGCCTATGGGTAGCTGCAGATCATTGAAGCTTATGTCTGGTGTGTCAAACCATTCATCGATGAAGTTGTGGATGATGGCGACATCAAACAGAGGCAGATTGTTGAAGATTTCAGCCTCCTCCTTGCTCTTGATGAGCTGCTCAAGAGCATCATCTCCAAGATCTTCATCGCTTGAGAGATCAATGGCTTCGCAGCGCAGAATGTCAGCAGCTGTGAGCTCTTTGCCTGTGTGTGGCTGAGGCTTCTTGGCTTCTTGGGGCTTGGACACTCGTGATAAGTCTTCTGACTGCACACTGGCTTCAGGAGGTGCAGTTGCTAAAGGCTTCACTCTTGCGATCTTGGGAGAAGCGGCTGGCTTTGAAGCTTTTGGAGCTTTTGGCTTCTTCTGCTTTGGCTTCAGAGCAGCAGGGGCGTCATCTGACTCAGTATCTGCTGGAGGGTCACTCACAGCAGTCCCTTGGACTAGGATGCGAGTGATGAGGCCTGCAATATTGGCATACGGCCCGATGATATTGGGATTGACGTTGCGTGTGCCATCTGCCCTTGGTGAGGAGGGACCAGGGTTGAAGTCAAGCCCAAATTTCTTCTTGTTTATCTTCGCTGACTGTTGTGCAAACTGAAAGTTGCGCTTGAAGAGATTATCATCGCGGCACCAGAGAAGTAATGACGGATGTGCCTCAGCTGGCTGTGGTCCTCTCACCATGCATGGATAGAATCCTTGAGCAATGGCTTCGTCTTTGGACTTGGATACGAGATTTTTGTATAATACATCTCCCCACGGTCTCTTGATGGCGCACTTCTCCGCATATTCCTGAGTGACGAAGCGGTAGTGGAACCATTGCTCTGCCCAATATCTTCGAATCCATTGGATTCGTGTCTTGCACTGACCATAGCTTTCTTCAGGATCAGTTTTGTACATCTCTGCCAATTCATCAGGTAGATCTTTGGACGTTTCACCACGTCGCTGTCTGCCTCCCTTCCTTGCTGCTGTTTCTGAAGCCATGGATAACTTGGAAGGCTTCAAGATGTTCAAAGGCTTCAAGGGCTTCCTTCTGCAAGAACTGGCTTCAGGCGAGTTGATGTGATGCTGCAAGTACTCTGCAAATGAATGCAGACTATGAGAACCGAAGGATTCTCCCACGGACATGTACCTGTGACAGCATTAAGGTGCGAGGGAAGGGGAAGAGGTCATATGCATTCTCAGAAAATTTTGAAGATAAATCGGTTTAGAAGACATTGACCTCATTATGCGAAGACATTCACTTATAGATAAGAAGTTGGTTCCGGATTTGTACGAACCCATAGATCAGTACAAGTGAGGAATCTAACTACTTTATGAAGTACAAGTGAATATACTAGGCATGTTATGAGATGCAGCGAGAGATTTAACTGGTGTGAAGAGAAACTTCTTATGGCAGAAAGTGACTGAACTGTAGGATCAAAAGAAGCTGTAAAAAGAGGTTTTATTTACCACACTTGGAACTGCTAGACGAAGTGAGAGTTGAGGCCGAGCAGTTCGATCCTCTGTGCCCTAACTTGGCGACGGAAGACACCTACGGCGACGGCGGAGAAGGTGATGTCCGCTGTCGGCGTGAAAACGGCGTCGGAGAGGTTGCAGCAGTGAAGCGCTTCGTCGCCGGCGTCGTCGAGTGCTAGCGGTGGCGCTAGGGTTCGTGCGAGGGTGGAAGAAGGAGATAATGACCGCAGTGAATCGTATATTTATAGGGATAGAGGCGGCACTGCGCTATTACGCAGGTACCCCTGGCGGTTCGCATTTGAGGCACGCGTGGCCAGTTAGATTATCGGGATTTGTTCCACGTCCCACGCACGCCTAAATTATCGGGCGGTCGTTTCTGCTTCTCCGGATCTTATGTGGAGGAATGAGCATTAAAACTGACTTTTATGGTTGTCTCAATGTCTTCGGCTGACAAGGACACAGTGAAGACATTCGACAGTTTCAACAGAATGCATATGACTTGGAGAGATAGAGTTTGAGATAGAAAGCATAGAGAGGTTAGGGTCCGATCACATTCACTTAGTTCAAAAGATTCAACCAAGAAGACATAGCTATAAGTGAATGTTGTAGAGGACAGAACATCAGTACATATATATCCATATAATCTACGCAGTGAAGATAATCATGAAGACATACAGAGAATGAAGCCAAACCAATTGTGAAGACATTGAGAGGTGACGCCATGAGAGAAACACTTCAAAATGGAACGTTTGGTGGTGGCGTTACCCACCGTATAGGAAGTATTAGACCCAGACACGGCGCACAATTATCGTGGCGCTCCGAAGTCAAATTCCACATTAATGTATTCACACTTAGAATGTATGTCTTCATTGATTGAAGATATACGCTACTTCGTGTGTTGCACATCTAAGTCATCAATATGCATAAGTGTTAGGATGTGTGCCTGATCACAGGACATTTGAGGATTCCAAGATATTTAGCTCACACCGTAACTTGCAAAATCTCTTCTCATCCAAGGGCTTTGTGAAGATATCTGCCAATTGCTCTTCAGTGTTGATGTGTATGATATCAATGTCTTCCTTCACAACATGATCTCTGAGAAAGTGATGACGAATTTCAATGTGCTTTGTCTTCGAGTGCTGAACTGGGTTGTTGGCAATCTTGATGGCGCTTTTGTTGTCGTAGTAAAGTGGCACTTGCTTCAGATGAATGCCATAATCCTTGAGTGTTTGCTTCATCCACAGAAGCTGAGCGCAGCAAGATCCAGCAGCAATGTATTCAGATTCAGCAGTGGAGAGTGATACACAGTTCTGCTTATTTGAAGACCAACATACAAGTGATCGTCCCAGAAAGTGACATGTGCCTGATGTAGACTTGCGATCAACTTTGTCACCAGCATAATCAGCATCCGAAAATCCAACCAGATCAAACTCTGAGCCCTTTGGATACCATAATCCTAGAGTTGGGGTGTGAGCCAAATATCGAAGAATTCGCTTCACAGCTAAGTGATGCAACTCCTTTGGTGCCGCTTGAAATCGAGCACACATGCAAACACTAAGCATAATATCTGGCCTAGATGCACATAAATAAAGCAAAGACCCAATCATGGAGCGGTATACCTTTTGATCGAACTCTTTACCATTGTCGTCGGGACCCAGATGATGCTTGGCTGGCATTGGTGTTGTGAAGCCTTTGCAGTCTTGCATACCGAACTTCTTCAGGCACTCTTTAAGATATTTCTCTTGTGATATGAAGATGCCGTTGCGTTGTTGCCGTATTTGAAGATCGAGAAAGAACTTCAGCTCCCCCATCATGGACATCTGATATTGCTCTTGCATCATGTATCCAAACTCTTCACTATACTTCTGATTGGTGCAGCCGAAGATAATGTCATCCACATATATTTGGCACACAAACAGTTCACCATCATATGTCTTCGTGAAAAGAGTGGGATCCAGGGAACCAGGTATGAAGCCTTTGCTTTTCAGAAAGTACTTGAGTGTATCATACCAGGCCCTAGGGGCTTGTTTGAGGCCATACAGTGCCTTGTTGAGCTTGTATACCATATCAGGATGTTTTGGATTTTCAAAGCCAGGTGGTTGTGCAACATACACTTCTTCTTCAATCTTGCCATTGAGAAAGGCACTTTTCACATCCATCTGATAGAGAAGTATGTTATGATGATTTGCAGAGGCCAGTAGTATGCGTATGGCTTCAAGCCTAGCCACAGGAGCAAATGTTTCATCGAAGTCAATGCCCTCCACTTGAGTATATCCTTGAGCAACTAAACGAGCTTTGTTTCTGACAACTTGACCATGCTCATCTTGCTTGTTGCGGTATATCCATTTGGTGCCTATTATGTTGTGCTTCCGTGGATCAGGGCGCTTAACCAGTTCCCATACATTATTCAGCTCAAACTGTTGAAGCTCTTCTTGCATAGCTTGAATCCATTCAGGTTCCATGAAGGCTTCTTCAACTTTCTTGGGTTCTGATATTGAGACGAATGCAAAATGCCCACAGAAGTTTGTTAGCTGAGTTGCCCTTGAACGAGTGAGTGGACCAGGTGCATTGATGCTGTCCAGTATTTTGTCAATTTGTACTTCATTTGCAACACGAGGGTGTGTGGTGCGAAGACTTTGCTCTTGCTGATCTATGTGGTCATTTGAAGGTATATCTTCAGTCTAAGCATTGTCTTCATGTGGATCAGGGGCTGAGATGATAAGTTCTTCTTCAGGTTGAGCTTCAGAAGGTACAATTTCTCCAATTCCCATAAGCTTGATTGATTCATTTGCTGGAACTTCATCTAGCACATTTGGCAATTGCTCTCTTTGTGATCCATTGGTTTCATCAAATCGCACATCCACTGTTTCAACCACTTTGTAGTGGAAGAGATTGAAGACTCTGTAGGAGTGTGAATCCTTTCCATATCCAAGCATGAAGCCTTCATGTGCTTTTGGTGCAAACTTTGAGGTGTGGTGTGGGTCCTTGATCCAGCATTTTGCACCAAATACTCTGAAATAACTGACATTTGGCTTCTTGCCAGTTAGGAGTTCATAGGATGTCTTGTTCAGGAGCTTGTAAAGATAAACACGATTGATTGTATGGCATGCAGTATCAATGGCTTCAGTCCAGAATTTTCTTGGAGTCTTGTATTCATCTAGCATTGTTCTGGCCATCTCAATGAGTGTTCTGTTCTTGCGTTCGACGACGCCATTCTGCTGTGGCGTGTATGGAGCTGAGAATTCATGTGTGATGCCCAAGGTGTCCAGATATGTATCAAGGCCAGTATTCTTGAATTCGGTGCCCTTGTCACTTCTGATGTGCTTTATCTTGGCGCCAAAATTGTTCATAGCTCGATTTGCGAAGCGTCTGAAGACATCCTGCACTTCAGTCTTGTAAAGGATTATGTGCACCCAAGTATATCTAGAATAGTCATCAACAATTACGAAGCCATAGAGGCATGCAGAAGTAGTAAAAGTTGAGTAGTGAGTGGGACCGAAAAGATCCATGTGAAGCAATTCGAAGGGTCGAGTAGTGGTCATGATTGTCTTCGAAGGATGTTTTGCCCTTGTCATCTTCCCTGCTTCACAGGCACCGCATAAGTGATCTTTCTTGAACTTGACGCCTTCGATGCCTATGACGTGCTTTTTCTTGGCAAGGGTGTGGAGGTTCCTCATGCCAGCATGCCCAAGCCTTCGATGCCAAAGCCAGCATTCTGAAGCTTTTGCAAGAAGACATACTGCAAGTTGTGGTCCTGCTGAGAAATCTACCACATACAAATCACCTTTCCTATACCCTTCAAACACTAGAGATTTGTCAGATTCCATTAGCACCAGGCAGCGATATTTGCCAAACATTACAATCATATTCAAATCGCAAAGCATTGAGACAGACATTAAGTTGAAGCCAAGGGATTCAACAAGCATGACTTTATCCATGTGTTGATCCTTTGAGATTGCAACTCTACCTAGACCCAATACCTTGCTTTTACCAGTGACAGCGAATGTAATGTGGCTCTTGTCGGATGGACGTAAAGTTTAGTCCATAAGAAGGCTTCTTCTGCCAGTCATGTGATTTGTACACCCACTGTCAATAATCCATTCGGAAGACTTTGAAGTCGCTGGTATCGTACCCTACAGTGCAGTTAGGGGGATAGGCTTCACGAAGAGTGTTGTGAAGCATAAACATTTGACGAACCAGTGGGTTATGAAAACTTAGATCCAGATTAGGACTAATGGGGAGAGTAGCATGCGATTCAGGAACGAAGTACATAATGATGCTATTTGGGCATTTTATCTTGCGCCCCACAAGATTTTTATGGTCCCCAGCAATAGCATCAGAAGATTTTGTTTTTGTGCTGGAGACCTTTCCCTGCAAAGGAGAGTTAAGCTTTCTTAACCACCCACATCTTCAAGGGTGGCTTAGAAGCTATAAGTCTAAGTGCAGCATCTGAGAATTTTGGCTTTGAAACCTTAGCAAACAGTCTAGCAGGTGGACAATAATACTCATAGGAATAAGCAGAATAATTTTTGGTCATATGAACATGACGGTTCGATGAACCACTCTCATATTCATATGCCTGAGTATGGTTCCCCTGCAAAACATTTGCGTTAGTGCGACTCAGGTGAGTCCCCAGTTTGTATGAAGCATTTGGACCATACGAAGCCTTTGGTCTGAGGTTTGTCTTCTTCAAGTGAGGTGTCACGAAGACATTCACAGGAAGATTTTCCAGACATGTTTTCGGAACCCAGATCTTCTTCATAGGCGGTCCATTCCTGCAGTTAGTACCAATGTACCTGGCAAACACTTCATCATTCTGATTCTTAAACAGTTTATAGTTTTCTTCAAAGGATTCATCAATGATAATTGGGTTAGCACAAGTGAAGCCAGACAGATTGGATGGATCTGCTGAGGATTCCTTTGCAGCAACCCATGTGGTTTTGGGGTACTGCTCAGGTTTCCAGTAAGACCCATCTGCATTAATTTTCCTCACGAACCCAACACCCTCTTTCCTAGGGTTTCGGTTCAGAATCTGCTTCTTAAGGACATCACATAATGTATGATGCCCTTTCAGACTTTTGTACATCCCTGTTTCAAGCAATGTCTTCAACCTAGCATTCTCATCAGCAATAGCAGTGGTATCCTCAGCAGAGGGGTTAGTTACCACATCAACAGTTGAAGATATTGAAACAGTAGTAGCAGTGGAACATTCAGCAACAGAAGCAGCATTATCACGCTCAATGCATTTAAGACATGGTGGTTCAAATCCTTCCTGAGCGGGACTGATCTGTTCAGCGCGAAGTGACTCGTTTTCCTTTTGAAGATCTTCATGAGCCACCCTCAATTTCTCAAGTTCTTGATTCCTTTGAAGATAATCATAGGAAAGCTTTTCATGAGTTGTTGAGAGAGTATCATGACGATCTTCAAGTTCCTGATACTTAACGTGAAGGTTTTTTATGTCTTCAATTAAGGATTCAGATCGAGTCATTTCAGCACCCAACAGATCATCGCTTCTGTCTAACAATTTTTGAATATGTTCCATTGCTTTCTGTTGTTCAGTTGCAATTTTAGCAAGTGTTTTGTAGCTAGGTTTTGAATCACATTCAGAGTCATCGTCACTAGATGTTTCATAGCGAGTTGTGCGTGTGTTTACCTTGGCACCGCGTGCCATGAAGCAGTAGGTAGGAGTGGAGTCGTTCTTGTCATTTGCGTCGGTGTCGGTGATGCAGTCATTGTCTTCAGTATTGAAGATGGACTTGGCAACGTATGCTGTAGCCAGACTCGCAATGCCAGAATCAGACTCCTCCTCAGACTCCACCTCTGCCTCCTCAGATGCGGACTCCTCCTCTGAATCCATCTCCTTTCCAACAAACGCACGTGCCTTGCCAGATGAGCTCTTCTTGTGTGATGAAGACCTTGATGAAGTTTTGGAAGAAGACTTTGAGTATTTCTTCTTCTTCTTGTCGTCAGAGTCATATTCCTTGCTCTTCTTCTTCCTTCTGTTCTCATTGTCCCACTGTGGACACTCAGAGATGAAGTGCCCAGTTTTCTTGCACTTGTGACATGTTTTCTTCTTGTAGTCATCAGCAGAAGCTTCATCATTCCTTGAGCTTGATCGTGAAGATTTTCTGAAGCCTTTCTTCTTGGTGAATTTTTGAAACTTCTTCACTAGCATTGCAAGTTCTCTTCCAATGTCTTCAGGATCATCAGAACTGCAGTCAGATTCTTCTTCAGATGAGGAGACAGCTTTTGCCTTCAAGGCACGAGTTCGCCCATAGTTTGGGCCGTAGATATCTCTTTTCTCAGAAAGCTGAAACTCATGTGTGTTGAGCCTCTCAAGTATGTCAGACGGATCGAGTGTCTTGAAATCAGGACGTTCTTGAATCATCAGGGCCAGAATGTCAAACGAACTATCAAGTGATCTCAGCAGCGTCTTGACGATTTCATGTTTGGTGATCTCAGTAGCGCCGAGGGCTTGAAGCTCATTTGTGATGTCAGTGAGCCGATCAAAGGTGTGCTGGACATTCTCATTGTCATTTCGTTTGAAGCGGTTGAAGAGATTGCGAAGGACACTGATTCTTTGATCTCTCTGGGTTGATATGCCTTCATTAACTTTGGAGAGCCAATCCCAGACCAGTTTGGATGTCTTCAAAGGCACTCACACGGCCATACTGTCCTTTTGGTCAGATGACCACAGATGATATTCTTGGCAGTAGAGTCCAGTTGAACGAACTTTCTTGACATCAGCAGCAGTGACACCTTCTCCAGCCTTGGGAACGCCGTTTTCGACGACATACCATAGGTCGACGTCAATGGCTTCAAGATGCATGCGCATCTTATTCTTCCAGTAGGGATATTCAGTTCCATCGAAGACGGGCAAGCAGCGGAGACTTTGATTATCCCTGCAGTCGACATAGCTAAAAAACTCCAGGTGGTTAAACCGAATCACACAGAACAAGGGAGCACCCTGCTCTGATACCAATTGAAAGTGCGTTATATCGACTAGAGGGGGGGGGGTGAATAGGCGATTTTTATGAAAGTCTTCAAAACGTGAGAGTTATGAAGACAAACAGTGAAGATTATGCCTATTACTATGCAGCGGAAGTTAGATTACACTAGGGCAGCCATGGTCATGTATTCAATAGAGTGAAAGCGCAATGACAAACAGCTTCAGTGTAATAAGGATCAGGTAGGAAGAAGTTATGAAGCCGAACAGATCATACATTCATGTTGTGAAGACAAAAGATAAAGCAAGCATGCAATGGCTTCACAATGAATAACTGTAAATGAAGGGAAGTGAAGATGAAACCAGTGACACGTTGAAGACAATGATTTGTTGGACCAGTTCCAGTTGCTGTGACAACTGTACGTCTGGTTGGAGCGGCTAGGTATTTAAACCGAAGGACACACAGTCCCGGACACCCAGTCAAGGACACTTAGTCCAAGACACCCAGTCCTCACCGTTTTCTCCTTGAGCTAAGGTCACACAGACCTCGCCCAATCACTCTGGTAAGTCTTCAAGGTAGACTCCCAAACCTTCACAGACTTCGTTCACTGGCAATCCACAATTTCTCTTGGATGCTCAGAACGCGACGCCTAACCGTCTGGAGGATGCACAGTCCTCAAGTGTAATAAGTCTTCAAATCACACAGACACGAAGACTTAAGTGATGCCCAATTTACTCTGGCTCTGGGTGGTTAGGGCTTTTCTCCTCACTGGGAATTTTTCTTTCAAAGGCTTCGAGGTGGGTTGCTCTCAAACGACAAAAGCCGTGCACTGAAATTTGAGCAGCCAACCGTTAAGGTTGTGGGGGGTGGACTATTTATAGCCACTTGGCAACCCGACCTGATCTGTCCGAAATGACCCTGGGTCACTAAGGAATTGACACGTGTACCAACGGTCGGATTTCGAACTCACACGGCAACTTTTACTTGGGCTACAAGTAAAGCTGACTTGTCTGACTCTGGACAAGATTTTCTCTCAAAGTCTTCGCTCGAAGACATAGGATTTGAATTTGGCATCACTTCAGTCATTCTGACTGGTTCTCTTCGACCCCACTTAACAGTACGGTGGTTCCTATGACACAACATGAATGAAATAAAACTACGAAGGATCTAGGTCTTCGAGTTCCAAAAGCTTCATAGGGAGTCTTCTCATGTCATTGTCTTCAATATGAATATCTTCATAAACCACCATTGTCTTCAATGTCTTCGTACATTTTTAGGGGTCATCTCTGGTAGTGAAACCGAATCAATGAGGGACTTCTACCTGTGTTTTCCTACAATTCTCACAAACACATTAGTCCCTCAACTAGGTTTGTCGTCAATACTCCAAAACCAACTAGGGGTGGAACTAGATGCACTTACAATGTGATCCGCGCATGGCTTCGCCTAAGCACCATAACAATATGATTAGAGGTGTAATCTGGGAAGGGGGCACCGCACACGGCTAAGACAATTGATCTTGTGTGTTCTAGGGTGCCCCCTGCCTCTGTATATAAAGGAGGAGAAGGGGAGGCCGGCCGGCCCCTGTAGGGTGCCCCAAGAGAGAGGAGTCCTACTAGAACTCCATGTCTTATAGGATTCCACTTGGTGGAAGGGGGAAGAAGGAAGGGAGAGGGAGAGGGAAAGGGGGGTGCCGCCCCCTTCCCCTAGTCCAATTCGGACTACGAGGGGGGCATGCGGCCAGCCCCTTGCAGCCCTCCTCTCTCTCCACTAAGGCCCATGAAGGCCCATTAGTTCCCCTGGGGGGTTCCGATAACCCTCCGGCACTCCGATAGTTACCCGGTACCACTCGGAACTCATCCAGTGTCTGAATAACATCGTGCAATATATCATTCTTTATGTCTCGACCATTTCGAGACTCCTCGTCATGTCCATGATCTCCTCCGGGACTCCAAACAACATTCGGTCATCAAAACACATAACTCATATAATACAAAATCGTCATCGAACGTTAAGCGTGCGGACCCTACGGGTTCGAGAACTATGTAGACATGACCGAGACATCTCTGCAGCCAATAACCAATAGCGGAACTTGGATGCTCATATTGCCTCCTACATATTCTACGAAGATCTTTATCGGTCAAACCACATAACAACATACGTTATTCCCTTTGTCATGGGTATGTTACTTGCCCGAGATTCGATCGTCGTTATCCTCATACCTAGTTCAATCTCGTTACCGGCAAGTCTCTTTACTCGTTCTGTAATGCATCATCTTGTAACTAACTCATTAGTCACATTGCTTGCAAGGCTCATAGTGATGTGCATTTGCGAGAGGGCCCAGAGATACCTCTCCGATTCACGGAGTGACAAATCCTAATCTCGATCTATGCCAACTCAACAAACACCATCAGAGACACCTGTAGAGCATCTTTATAATCATCCAGTTACGTTGAGACGTTTGATAGCACACAAGGTGTTCCTCCGGTATTCGGGAGTTGCATAATCTCATAGTCAGAGGAACATGTATAAATCATGAAGAAAGCAATAGCAATAAAACTAACTGATCATTATGCTAAGCTAACGGATGGGTCTTGTCCATCACATCATTCTCTAATGATGTGATCCCGTTCATCAAATGACAACACATGTATATGGTCAGGAAACTTAACCATCTTTGATTAATGAGCTAGTCAAGTATAGGCATACTAGGGACACTCTGTTTGTCTATGTATTCACACATGTACTAAGTTTCTGGTTAATACAATGCTAGCATGAATAATAAACATTTATGATGATACAAGGAAATCTTAATAACAACTTTAGTATTGCCTCTAGGGCATATTTCCTTCATTCTCCCACTTGCACTAGAGTCAATAATCTAGATTACATAGTAATGATTTTAACACCCATGGAGTCTTGGTGCTGATCATGTTTTTCTCGTGAGAGAGGTTTAGTCAACGGGTCTGCAACATTCAGATCCGTATGTATCTTGCAAATCTCTATGTCTCCCTCCTTGACTTGATCACGGATGGAATTGAAGCGTCTCTTCATGTGTTTAGTTCTCTTGTGAAATTTGGATTCCTTTGCCAAGGCAATTGCTCCAGTATTGTCACAAAAGATTTTCATTGGACCCGATGCACTAGGTATTACACCTAGATCGGATATGAACTCCTTAATCCAGACTCCTTCATTTGCTGCTTCCGAAGCAGCTATGTACTCCGCTTCACACGTAGATCCCGCCACGACGCTCTGCTTGGAACTGCACCAACTGACAGCTCCACCATTCAATATAAATACGGTCTGGTTTGTGACTTAGAGTCATCCGGATCAGTGTCAAAGCTTGCATCGACGTAACCATTTACAACGAGCTCTTTGTCACCTCCATAAACGAGAAACATATCCTTAGTCCTTTTCAGGTATTTTAGGATGTTCTTGACCACTGTCTAGTGATCCACTCCTGGATTACTTTGGTACCTCCCTGCTAAACTTATAGCAAGGCACACATCAGGTCTAGTACACAACATTGCATACATGATAGAACCTATGGCTGGGGCATAAGGAATGACTTTCATTTTCTCTCTATTTTCTGTAGTGGTCGAGCATTGAGCCTGACTCAACTTCACACCTTGTAACACAGGAAAGAACCCTTTCTTTGACTGATCGATTTGAACTTCTTCAAAACTTTATTAAGGTATGTGCTTTGTGAAATTCCAATTAAGCATCTTGATCTATCACTATAGATCTTGATGCCCAATATATAAGCAGCTTCACCGAGGTCTTTCATTCAAAAATTCTTATTCAACTATCCTTTTATGCTATCCAGAAATTATGTATTATTTCCAATCAACAATATGTCATCCACATATAATATTAGAAATGCTACAGAGCTCCCACTCACTTTCTTGTAAATAGAGGCTTCTCCAAAAGTCTGTATAAAACCATATGGTTTGATCACACTATCAAAGTGTATATTCCAACTCCGAGAGGCTTGCACCAGTCCATAAATGGCTCACTGGAGCTTGCACACTTTGTTAGCACCTTTTGGATCGACAAAACCTTCTGGTTGCATCATATACAACTCTTCTTTAAGATATCCATTAAGGAATGTAGTTTTGACATCCATTTGCCAAATTTCGTAATCATAAAATGTGGTAATTGCTAACATGATTATGATAGACATAAGCATCGCTATGGGTGAGAAGGTCTCATCATAGTCAACTCCTTGAACTTGTCAAAAACCTTTTGCAACAAGTCGAGCTTTGTAGTTAGTAACATTACCATCAGCATCGGTGTTCTTCTTGAAGATCCATTTATTCTCTATGGATTGCCGATCATCAGGAAAGTTAACCAAAGTCCACACTTTGTTCTCATACATGGATCCCATCTCAGATTTCATGGCCTCAAGCCATTTCGTGGAATCTAGGCTCATCGTCGCTTACTCATAGTTCATAGGTTCATCATGGTCAACTAAAATGACCTCTAGAACAGGATTACCGTACCACTCTGGTGCGGATCATACTCCGGTTGACCTACGAGGTTCGGTAGTAACTTGATCTGAAGTCTCATGATCATCATCATTAGCTTCCTCACTGATTGGTGTAGGAATCACTGGAACTGATTTCTATGATGAACTACAATCCAATTCAGGAGACACAACAATCTCCTTTGGGTATCCTATGAAGACACATTTCTCTGATTTGGGTTCGAGCTTATCAGGTTGAAGCTTTTTCACATAAGCATTGTAGCCCCAAACTTTAAGAAACAACAGCTTAGGTTTCTTGCCAAACCACAGTTCATATGGTGTCATCTCAACAGATTTAGATGGTGCCCTATTTAACATGAATGCAGCCGTCCCTAAAGCATAACCCCAAAAACGATAGTGGTAAATCAGTAAGAGACATCATAGATCGCACCATCTCTAATAAAGTACGGTTACAACGTTTGGGCACACCATTACGCTGTGGTGTTCCAGGTGGTGTGAGTTGTGAAACTATTCCACATTGTTTCAAATGAAGACCAAACTCATAACTCAAATATTCACCTCCACGATCAGATTGTAGAAAACTTTATATTCTTGTTACGATGATTTTCCACTTCACTATGAAATTCTTTGAACTTTTCAAATGTTTCAGACTTATGTTTCATTAAGTAGATATACCCATATCTGCTTAAATCATCTGTGAAGGTCAGAAAATAACGATACCCACCACGAGCCTCAACTCTCATCGGACCGCATACATCAGTATGTATTATTTCCAATAAGTCAGTTGCTTTCTCCATTGTTCAGGAGAACGAAGTGTTAGTCATCTTGCCCATGAGGCATGGTTCGCAAGTATCAAGTGATTCCAAAAGCCCATAAGCATGGAGTTTCTTCATGCTCTTTACACAAATATGACCTAAACAGCAATGCCACAAATAAGTTGCACTATCATTATTAACCTTGCATCTTTTGGCTTCAATATAATGAATATGTGTATCACTACAATCGAGATTCAACAAAAATAGACCACTCATCAAGGGTGCATGACCATAAAAGATAACTCATATAAATAGAACAACCATTATTCTCCAATTTAAATGAATAATCGTCTCGCATTAAACAAGATCTAGATATAATGTTCATGCTCAACGCTGGATGTAGAGGTAGCGTGCCAACGGTGATCACATCGACTTTGGAACCATTTCCCACGCACATCGTCACCACGTCCTTAGCCAATCTTCGTTTAATCCGTAGTCCCTTGTTTTGAGTTGCAAATATGAGCAACAGAACCAGTATCAAATATATAGGCGCTAGTACAAGCATTAATAAGGTACACATCAATAACATGTATATCAAATATACCTTTCACTTTGCCATCCTTCTTATCCACCAAATACTTGGGGTAGTTTTGATTCTAGTGACCAGTCCCTTTGCAGTAGAAGCACTCAGTCTTAGGCTTAGGTCCAGACTTGGGTTTCTTCCCTTGAGCAGCAACTGGATTGCTATTCTTCTTGAAGTTCCCCTTCTTCCCTTTGCCCTTTTTTTTGAAACTTGTGGTCTTGTTAACCATCAACACTTGATGCTCCTTCTTGATTTCTACCTCCGCAGCCTTTAGCATCGCGAAGAGCTCGGGAATTGTCTTTTCCATCCCTTGCAAATTATAGTTCATCACGAAGCCTTTATAGCTTAGTGGCAGTGATTGAAGAACTCTATCAATGACACTATCATTAGGAAGATTAACTCCCAGCTGAGTCAAGTGGTTGTGGTACCTAGACATTCTGAGTATGTGTTCACTGACAGAACTATTCTCCACCATTTTGCAGCTATAGAACTTGTTGGAGACTTCATATCTGTCAACTCGGGCATTTTCTTGAAATATTAACTTCAACTCTTGGAACATCTCATATGCTCCATGACGTTCAAAACGTCTTTGAAGTCTCGATTCTAAGCCGTAAATCCTGGCACACTGAACTATCGAGTAGTCATCAACTTTGCTCTACCGGACGTTCATAATGTCCGGAGTTGCTCCTGCAGCGGGTCTTGCACCTAGCGGTGCTTCCAGGATATAATTCTTCTGTGCAGCAATGAGGATAATCCTCAAGTTACGGACCCAGTCTGTGTAGTTTCTACCATCATCTTTCAACTTAGCTTTCTCTAGGAACGCATTGAAACTCAAAGGAATGGTAGCACGGGCCATTGATCTACCACAACATAGACATGCAAATACTATCAGGTACTAGGTTCATGATAAATTGAAGTTCAATTAATCATATTACTTAAGAACTCCCACTTAGATAGACATCCCTCTAGTCATCTAAATGATCACGTGATCCATATCAACTAAACCATGTCCGATCATCACGTGAGATGGAGTAGTTTTCAATGATGAACATCATTATGTTGATCATATCTACTATATGATTCACGTTCGACCATTCGGTCTTAGTGTTCCGAGGCCATATCTGCATATGCTAGGCTCGTCAAGTTTAACCCGAGTATTCTGCACGTGCCAAACTGGCTTGCACCCATTGTATGTGAACGTAGAGCTTATCACACCTGATCATCATGTGGTGTCTCACCATGACGAACTGTAGCAATGGTGCATACTCAGCGAGAACACTTGTACCTTGAAATTTAGTGATGGATCATCTTGTTATGCTACCGCTGAACTAAGCCAAATAAGATGCATAAAGGATAAACATCACATGCAATCGAAATATGTGACATGATATGGCCATCATCTTGTGCCTTTGATCTCCATCTCCAAAGCACCGTCATGATCTCCATCGTCACCGGCTTGACACCTTGATCTCCATCGTAGCATCGTTGTTGTCTGGCCAACAATTGCTTCTACGACTATCACTACGCCTTAGTGATAAAGTAAAGCAATTACATGGCGATTGCATTTCATACAATAAAGTGACAACCATAAGGCTCCGGCCAGTTGCCGATAACTTTTACAAAACATGATCATCTCGTACAACAATTTATATCTCATCACGTCTTGACATATCACATCACAACATGCCCTAGAAAACAAGTTAGACGTCCTCTACTTTGTTGTTGCAAGCTTTACGTGGCTGCTACGGGATTCTAGCAAGAACCATTCTTACCCACGCATCAAAAACCACAACGATTTTTCGGCAAGTGTGTTGTTTTAACCTTCAACAAGGACTAGCCGTAGTCAAACTCGATTCAACTAAAGTTGGAGAAATAGACACCCGCCAGCCAACTGTGTGCGAAGCACGTCAGTAGAACTAGTATCATGAACGCGGTCATGTAATGTCGGTCCGGGCCGCTTCATCAAACAATACCGCCGAATAAAAGTAAGACGTTGGTGGTAAGCAGTATGACTATTATCGCACACAACTCATTGTGTTCTACTCGTGCATATATCATCTACGCATAGACCTGACTCGTATGCCACTGTTGGGAAACGTAGTAATTCAAAAAAAAATCCTATGATCATGCAAGATCTAACTAGGAGATGCATAGCAACAAGAGGGGAGAGTGTGTCCAAGTATCCCCATAGACCGAAGGCGGAAGCATTGTGTCAACGCGGTTGATGTAGTTGTACTCTTCTCGATCCAATCATGATCCAACCGTTCAAGTACTGAACACACGGCACCTCCGAGTTCTGCACACATTCAGCGCGATGACCTCCCTCGAGCTCTTGATCCATCAGAGGTTTGGGGATGTAAATGAGTTCCGTCAGCATGACGGCGTGATGATGGTGTTAATGATGTGATCCGTGCATGGCTTCACCTAAGCACTGCGACAATATGATCTGAGGTGTAATCTATGGAGGGGGCACCGCACACGGCTAAGACAATTGATCTTGTGTGTTCTAGGGTGCCCCCTGCCTCCGTATATAAAGGGGGAGAGGGGGAGGCCGGCTGGCCCCTGTAGGGCGTGCCAAGAGAGAGGAGTCCTACGAGGACTCCAAGTCCTAGTAGGATTCCACTTGGTGGAAGGGGGGAGAAGGAAGGGAGAGGGAGAGGGAGAGGGAAAGGGGGGCACCGCCCCCTTCCCCTAGTCCAATTAGAACTGCTAGGGGGCGCGTGGCCAGCCCCTTGCGGCCCTCCTCTCTCTCCACTAAGGCCCATGAAGACCCATTAGTTCCCCCGGGGGGTTCCGATAACCCTCCGGCACTCCGATAGTTACTCGGTACCTCACGGAACTCATCCGGTGTCCGAATAACATCGTCCAATATATCATTCTTTATGTCTCGACCATTTCAAGACTCCTCGTCATGTCTGTGATCTCATCCGGGACTTCAAACAACATTTGGTCATCAAAACACATAACTCATATAATACAAAACCGTCATCGAATGTTAAGCGTGCGGACCCTATGGGTTTGAGAACTATGTAGACATGACCGAGACATCTCTATGGCCAATAACCAATAGCAGAACCTGGTGAAGGAAATATGACCTAGAGGCAATAATAAAGTTCTTATTTATTTCCTCATATCATGATAAATGTTTATTTTTCATGCTAGAATTGTATTAATCGGAAACATAATACATGTGTGAATACATAGACAAACATGGTGTCACTAGTATGCCTCTACTTGACTAGCTCGTTGATCAAAGATGGTTGAGTTTCCTAACCATAGACATGAGTTGTCATTTGATTAACGGGATCACATAATTAGGAGAATGATGTGATTGACATGACCCATTCCGTTAGCTTAGCACTTGATCGTTTAGTTTACTGCTATTTCTTTCTTCATAACTTATACATGTTCCTATGACTATGATATTACGCAACTCCCGATTACCGGAAGAACACTTTGTGTGCTACCAAACGTCACAACGTAACTAGGTGATTATAAAGGTGCTCTACAGGTGTCTCCGATGGTGTTCATTGAGTTGGCATAGATCGAGAATAGGATTTGACACTCTGATTATCGGAGAGGTATCTCTGGGCCCTCTGGTAATGCACATCACTACAAGCCTTGCAAGCAATGTGACTAATGAGTTAGTTACGGGATGATGCATTGCGACACAAGTAAAGAGACTTGCCGGTAACGAGATTGAACTAGGTATTGAGATACCGAGGATCGAATCTCGGGCAAGTAACATACCGATGGCAAAGGGAACAACGTATGTTGTTATGTGGTTTGACTGATAAAGATCTTCGTAGAATATGTAGGAACCAATATGAGCATCCAGGTTCCACTATTGGTTATTGACCGGAGACGTGTCTCGGTCATGTCTACATAGTTCCCGAACCCGTAGGGTCCGCACGCTTAAAGTTCTGTTACGATCAGTATTATGAGTTTTTGTGTTTTGATGTACCGAAGGTAGTTCGGAGTCCTGGATATGATCACGGACATGACGAGGAGTCTTGAAATGGTCGATACGTAAAGATCGATATATTGGACGACTATGTTCGGACACCGGAAGTGTTTCGGGAGGTTTCAGACATATACCAGAGTACCGGGGGGTTACCGGAACCCACGGGGAGTATATTGGGCCTAATGGGTCTTAGTGGCAGAAGAGGAGGGGCGGCCAGGGCAGCCGCGCGCCCCCTCCCCCTCTAGTCCGAATTGGACAAGGAGGAGGGTGGCGCCCCCTTTCCTTCTCTCCTTCTCTCCGTTCCTTCTCCTCTCCTACTCCTACTTGGAAGGGAGAGTCCTACTCCCATCGGGAGTAGGACTCCTCATGGGGCACGCCATAGGAGGCCGGCCCCCTCCCCCTCCTTCACTCCTTTATATACGGGGAGGGGGGCACCCCTTGGAGACACAACAATTGATCATTGATCTCTTAGCCGTGTGCGGTGCCCCCTCCACCATAATCCACCTCAGTCATATCGTAGCGGTGCTTAGGCGAAGCCCTGTGTCGGTAGCTTCATCAACACCATCACCACACCGTCGTGCTGACGAAGCTCTTCCCGGAAGCTCTATTGGATCGTGAGTTCGTGGGACATCACCGAGCTGAACGTGTGTTGAACGCGGAGGTGTCGTACGTTCGGTACCGAGGATCGGTTGATCGTGAAGACGTACGACTACATCAACCGCGTTGTCATAACGCTTCCGCTTACGGTCTACGAGGGTACATAGACGACACTCTCCCCTCTTGTTGCTAGGCATCACCATGATCTTGCGTGTGCGTAAGAATTTTTTTGAAATTACTACGTTCCCCAACAGTGGTATCCGAGCCTGGTTTATGCGTAGATGTTATATGCACGAGTAGAACACAAGTGAGTTGTGGGCGATACAAGTCATACTGCTTACCAGCATGTCATACTTTGGTTTGGTGGTATTGTTGGATGAAGCAGCCCGGACCGACATTATGCGTACGCTTACGCGAGAATGGTTCTACCGACGTGCTTTGCACACAGGTGGCTGGCGGGTGTAAGTTTCTCCAACTTTAGTTGAACCGAGTGTGACTATGCCCGGTCCTTGTTAAAGGTTAAAACAACACTAACTTGATGAACTATCGTTGTGGTTTTGATGCATAGGTAAGAACGGTTCTTGCTCATCCCGTAGCAACCACGTAAAACTTGCAATAACAAAGTAGAGGATGTCTAACTTGTTTTTGCAGGGCATGTTGTGATGTGATATGGTCAAGGCATGATGCTATATATGAGATGATCATGTTTTGTAACGGAGTTATCGGCAACTGGCAGGAGCCATATGGAAATCATGATGGTGTTTTGGAGATGGAGATCAAAAGCACAAGATGATGATGGCCATATCATATCACTTATATTGATTGCATGTGAAGTTTATCGTTTATGCATCTTATTCTTCTTTGATTGACGGTAGCATTATAAGATGATCTCTCACTAAAAATTTTAAGGTACAAGTGTTCTCCCTGAGTATGCACCATTGCAAAATTTCGTCGTGCCGAGACACCACGTCATGATCGGGTGTGATAAGCTCAATGTTCTTGTACAACGGGTGCAAGCCAGTTTTGCACACGCAGAATACTCAGGTTAAACTTGATGAGCCTGGCATATACATATATGGCCTCGGAACACTGAGACCGAAAGGTCGAGCATGAATCATATAGTAGATATGATCAACATAGTGATGTTCACCATTCAAAACTACTCCATTTCACATGATGATCGGTTATGGTTTAGTTGATTTGGATCATGTGATCACTTAGATGATTAGAGGGATGTCTATCTAAGTGGGGGTTCTTAAGTAATATGATTAATTGAACTTAAATTTATCATGAACTTAGTACCTGATAGTATTTTGCTTGTCTATGTTGTTGTAGATAGATGGCCCGTGTTGTTGTTCCGTTGAATTTTAAAGTGTTTCTTGAGAAAGCAAAGTTGAAAGATGATGGTAGAAATTACACGGACTAAGTCCATAACTTGAGGATTATCCTCATTGCTGCACAGAAGAATTACATCCTGGAAGCACCGCTAGGTGTACCACCTGCGCCGGCAACTGCAGACATTGTGAATGCCTGGCAGTCGCGCATTGAGGACTACTTGATAGTTCAGTGTGCCATGTTGTACGGCTTAGAGCCGGGACTTCAACGACGTTTTGAACGTCATGGAGCATATGAGATGTTCCAGGAGTTGAAGTTGATATTTCAAGAAAATGCCCGGATTGAGATATATGAAGTCTCCAATAAGTTCTACAGCTGCAAGATGGAGGAGAATAGTCCTGTCAGTGAACATATACTCAGAATGTTTGGGTACTGCAATCACTTGATTCAATAGGGAGTTAATCTTCCGGATGATAGTGTCATTGACAGAATTTTTCAATCACTGCCACCAAGCTACAAGAGCTTTGTGATGAACTATAATATGCAAGGGATGGATAAGACAATTCCCGAGCTCTTCGCAATGCTAAAGGCTGCGGAGGTAGAAATCAAGAAGGAGCATCAAGTGTTGATGGTCAACAAGACCACCAGTTTAAAGAAAAAGGGTAAAGGGAAGAAGAAGGGGAACTTCAAAAAGAACGGCAAACAAGTTGCTGCTCAGGAGAAGAAACCCAAGTCTGGACCTAAGCATGAGACTGAGTGCTTCTACTACAAACAGACTGGTCATTGGAAGCGGGACTGCCCCAAGTATTTGGCAGATAAGAAGGATGGCAAGGTGAACAAAGGTATATTTGATATACATGTTATTGATGTGTACCTTACTAGAGCTCGCAGTAGCACCTGGGTATTTGATACTGGTTCTGTTGCTAATATTTGCAACTCGAAACAGGGACTACGGATTGAGCGAAGATTAGCTAAGGACGAGGTGATGATGCGTGTGGGAAATGGTTCCAAAGTCGATGTGATCGCCGTCGGCATGCCACCTCTACATCTACCTTCAGGATTAATTTTAGACCTGAATAATTGTTATTTGGTGCCAGCGTTAAGCATGAACATTATATCTGGATCTTGTTTGATGTGAGACGGTTATTCATTTAAATCTGAGAATAATGGTTGTTCTATTTATATGAGTAATATATTTTATGGTCATGCACCCTTGAAGAGTGGTCTATTTTTATTGAATCTTGATAGTAGTAATACACATATTCATAATGTTGAAGCCAAAAGATGCAGAGTTGATAATCATAGTGCAACTTATTTGTGGCACTGCCGTTTAGGTCATATTGGTGTAAAGCGCATGACGAAACTCCATACTGATGGACTTCCGGAATTACTTGATTATGAATCACTTGGTACTTGCGAACCATGCCTCATGGGCAAGATGACTAAAACACTGTTCTCTGGAACAATGGAGCGAGTAACAGATTTATTGGAAATCATACATACTGATGTATGTGGTCCAATGAATATTGAGGCTCGCGCCGGGTATCATTATTTTTTCACCTTCACAGATGATTTGAACAGATATGGGTATATCTACTTAATGAAACATAAGTCTGAAACATTTGAAAAATTCAAAGAATTTCAGAGTGAAGTGGAAAATCATCATAACAAGAAAATAAAGTTTCTATGATCTAATCGTGGAGGAGAATATTTGAGTTACGAGTTTGGTCTACATTTGAAACAATGCGGAATAGTTTCGCAAATCACACCACCCGAAACACCACAGTGTAATGGTGTGTCCGAATGTTGTAATCGTACTTTACTAGATATGGTGCGATCTATGATGTCTCTTACTGATTTACCGCTATCGTTTTGGGGTTATGCTTTAGAGACGGCTGCATTCACGTTAAATAGGGCACCATCGAAATCCGTTGAGATGACGCCTTATGAACTGTGGTTTTGCAAGAAACCAAAGTTGTCATTTCTTAAAGTTTGGGATTGCGATGCTTATGTGAAAAAACTTCAACCTGATAAGCTCGAACCCAAATCGGAGAAATGTGTCTTCATAGGATACCCAAAGGAAACTATTGGGTACACCTTCTATCACAGATCCGAAGGCAAGACATTTGTTGCTAAGAATGGATCCTTTCTAGAGAAGGAGTTTCTCTCGAAAAAAGTGAGTGGGAGGAAAGTAGAACTTGATGAGGTAACTGTAACTGCTCCCTTATTGGAAAGTAGTTCATCACCGAAACCAGTTCTTGTGACATCTACACCAGTTAGTGAGGAAGCTAATGATGATGATCATGAAACTTCAGATCAAGTTACTACCGAACCTCGTAGGTCAACCAGAGTAAGATCCGCACCAGAGTGGTATGGTAATCCTGTTCTGGAAATCATGTTACTTGACCATGGTGAACCTACAAACTATGAAGAAGCGATGGTGAGCCCAGATTCCGTAAAATGGCTTGAGGCCATGAAATCTGAGATGGGATCCATGTATGAGAACAAAGTGTGGACTATGGTTGACTTGCCCGATGATCGGCAAGCCATCGAGAATAAATGGATCTTCAAGGAGAAGACTGATGCTGACGGTAATGTTACTGTCTACGAAGCTCGACTTGTTGCGAAAGGTTTTCGACAAGTTCAAGGGGTTGACTACGATGAGACTTTCTCACCCGTAGCGATGCATAAGTCTGTCCGAATCATGTTTAGCAATTGTCGCATTTTATGATTATGAAATTTGGCAAATGGATGTCAAACCTGCATTCCTGAATGGATTTCTGGAAGAGGAGTTGTATATGATACAATCAAAAGGTTTTGTCGATCCAAAGGGTGCTAACAAAGTGTGCAAGCTCCAGCGATCCATTTATGGACTGGTGCAAGCCTCTCAGAGTTGGAATAAACGTTTTGATAGTGTGATCAAAGCATATGGTTTTATACAGACTTTTGGAGAAGCCTGTATTTACAGGAAAGTGATTGGGAGCTCTGTAGCATTTCTAATATTATATGTGCATGACATATTGTTGATTGGAAATGATATAGAATTTCTGGATAGCATAAAAGGATACTTGAATAAGAGTTTCTCAATGAAAGACCTCGGAGAAGCTGCTTATATATTGGGCATCAATACGCTTAATTGGACTTTCACAAAACACATACTTTGATAAAGTTTTGAAGAAGTTCAAAATGGATCAAGCAAAGAAATGGTTCTTGCCTGTGTTATAAGGTGTGAAGTTGAGTAAGACTCAATGCTTGACCACTGCAGAAGATAGATAGGAAATGAAAAGTGTTCCCTATGCTTCAGCCATAGGCTCTATGTTGTATGCAATGATGTGTACCAAACCTGATGTGTGCCTTGCTATTAGTTTAGTAGGGAGGTACCAAAGTAATCCAGGAGTGGATCACTGGACAGTGGTCAAGGACATCCTGAAATACCTGAAAAGGACTAAGGATATGTTTCTCGTTTATGGAGGTGACAAAGATATCGTCGTAAATGGTTACGTCGTTGCAAGCTTTGACACTGATCTGGACGATTCTAAATCGCCAACCGGATATGTGTTTATATTGAACGGTGGAGCTGTTAGTTGGAGCAGTTCTAAACAAAGCGTCGTGGCGGGATCTACGTGTGAAGCGGAGTACATAGCTGCTTCGAAAGCAGCAGATGAAGGAGTCTGGATGAAGGAGTTCATATCCGATCTTGGTGTCATATCTTGTGCATCGGGTCCAATGAAAATCTTTTGTGACAATACTGGTGCAATTGCCTTGGCAAAGTGTAACACCCACAATGCGGCTATATCTCCCACATGTCGGGGCACGACTTAGAGGCACAGCCGCATGGTAGTTTAGTCACAAGTGGGGTAATTGATATGTCTCCAACGAATCTATAATTTTTTATTGCTCCATGCTATATTATCTACTGTTTTGGACATTATTGGGCTTTATTTTCCACTTTTATATTATTTTTGGGACTAACCTATTAACCGGAGGCCTAGCCCAGAATTTCTGTTTTTTTGCCTGTTTTAGGGTTTCGAAGAAAAAGAATATCAAACGGAGTCCAAACGGAATGAAACCTTCGGGAACGTGTTTTTCTCAACGAACAAGACCCGGGAGACTTGGACCCTACGTCAAGACACAAAAGAGGAGGCCACGAGGTAGGGGGCGCACCTACCCCCCAGGCGCGCCCTCCACCCTCGTGGGCCCCCCTATTGCTCCACCGACGTACTCCTTCCTCCTATATATACCTACGTACCCCCAAACGATCAGATACAGAGCCAAAAACGTAATTCCACCGTCGCAAGTTTTTGTATCCACGAGAAGCCATCTTGGGGCCTGTTCCGGAGCTCCGCCGGAGGGGGCATCAATCACGGAGGGCTTCTACATCAACACCATAGCCCCTCCGATGAAGTGTGAGTAGTTTACCTCAGACCTACGGGTCCATAGTTATTAGCTAGATGTCTTCTTCTCTCTTTTTGGATCTCAATACAATGTTCTCCCCCTCGCTTGTGGAGAACTATTCGATGTAATCTTCTTTTTGCGGTGTGTTTGTTGAGACAGATGAATTATGGGTTTATGATCAAGTCTATCTATGAACAATATTTGAATATTCTCTGAATTCTTTTATGTATGATTGGTTATCTTTGCAAGTCTCTTCGAATTATCAGTTTGGTTTGGTCTACTAGATTGATCTTTCTTGCAATGGGAGAAGTGCTTAGCTTTGGGTTCAATCTTGCGATGTCCTTTTCCAGTGACAGTAGGGGCAGCAAGGCACATATTGTATTGTTGCCATCGAGGATAACAAGATGGGGTTTTCATCATATTGCATGAGTCTATCCCTCTACATCATGTCATCTTTCTTAAGGCGTTACTCTGTTTTTAACTTAATACTCTATATGCATGCTAGATAGCGGTCGATGAGTGGAGTAATAGTTGTAGATGCAGGTAGGAGTCGGTCTGCTTGTGTCGGACGTGATGCCTATATACATGATCGTACCTAGATATTCTCATAACTATGCTCAATTCTGTCAATTGCTCAACAGTAATTTGTTCACCCATCGTAGAATACTTATGCTCTCGAGAGAAGCCACTAGTGAAACCTATGTCCCCGGGTCTATCTTCATCATATTAATCTCCTACTACTTAGTTATTACCTTTGCTTTTTTACTTTGCCTTTATTTTACTTTGCATCTTTATCAAAAAAAATACCAAAAATATTACCTTATCATATCTATCAGATCTCACTCTCGTAAGTGGCCGTGTAGGGATTGACAACCCCTATTCGCGTTGGTTGCGAGGATTTATTTGTTTTGTGCAGGTATGAGGGACTCGCGCGTAGCCTCCTACTGGAATGATACCTTGGTTCTCAAAAACTGAGGGAAATACTTATGCTACTTTGCTGCATCATCCCTTCCTCTTCGGGGAAAACCAATGCAGTGCTCAAGAGGTAGCAGTAATCTTCACACAATCCCATGTACTGAATAAGAAAGGGATACAGAGTTGGCTTACAATCCCCACTTCACACAAATACAAGTAAACATACATCATCCAGAGTACAATCAAGGTCCGACTACGGAACCAAAATAAAAGAAGACAACCCCAAATGCTAGATCACCGATCGTCCCAACTGGGCTCCACTACTGATCATCCGGAAAAGACACAAAACAACGATCAAGATCTTCATCGAGCTCCTACATGAGCTCGGTTGCGTCACCTGCACTGGTATCATCGGCACCTGCAACTGTTTGGAAGTATCTGTGAGTCACGAGGACTCAGCAATCTCACACCCGTGAGATCAGGACTATTTAAGCTTATGGGTAGGAGAAGGTAGTGAGGTGGAGCTGCAGCAAGCACTAACCACATATGGTGGCTAACATACGCAAATACGAGCGAGAAGAGAAGCAACGCAACGGTCGAGAAGCTAGAAGTGATCAGGAAGTGATCCTAAAACTACTTACGTACAAACATAACATAAGAACCATGTTCACTTCCTGGACTCCGCCGGAAAGAGACCATCACGGCTACACACGCGGTTGATGCATTTTAATTAAGTCAACTGTCAAGTTCTCTACAACCAGATATTAACAAATTCCCATCTGCCACATAACCGCGGGAATGGCTCTCAAAAGTTTATACCCTGCAGGGGTGTCCCAAATTAGCCCATCACAAGATCTCATGGTCAACGAAGGATATTGCTTCTCCCGGAAAGACCCGATCAGTCTCGATCCCGGTTACAAGACATTTCGACAATGGTAAAACAAGACCAACAAAGCCGCCCGAATGTGCCGACAAATCCCGATAGGAGCTGCACATATCTCGTTCTTAGGGCACACCGGATGAGCAGTCCATACAACTAAAACCAGCCCTCAAGTTTCCCCTAGGTGGTGCTGCAAGGGGCTCTAGTTTGGACCAACACTTAGAGAAGCACTGGCCTGGGGGTGTTAAAAATAAAGATGACCCTCGGGCTCCGGAAACCCAAGGGAAAAAGGCTTAGGTTTTTAGGCAAATGTAAGACCAAGGTTGGGCCTTGATGGAGGAGTATTATTCAAAGTGAACTTTTAAGGGTTCCCATAACACCCAACCGTGTATGGAACGCAAAATCAAGGAACATAACACTAGTATGACGGAAACTAGGGCTGCAAGAGTGGAACAAAACACCAGGCATAAGGACGAGCCTTCCACCCTTTACCAAGTATATAGGTGCATTAATTAAATAAGAGATATTGTGATATCCCAACATATCCATGTTACAACATGGAGCAAACTTCAACTTCACCTGCAACTAACAACGCTATAAGAGGCGCTGAGCAAAAGCGATAACTTAGCTAAACAACGGTTTTCTAGGAGAGGTGGGTTAGAGGCTTGACATGGCAATAAGGGAGGCATGATAAACAAGTGGTAGGTAGCGTGACATAGCGATAGAGAGAACAACTAGCAAGCAAAGATAGAAGTGATTTCGAGGGTATGGTCATCTTGCCTGAGATCCCGCGAGGAAGAAGAACGAGTCCATGAAGGAGACAAACAGACGTAGCCGAACGGATCCTCACAACTCCGGAACGAAACCGAAGGAAACGAGAGAGGCAACCCGGAAACAAGCAAGCAACATAGTAAACAACCATCACATAAACATGGCATGATGCACAACCAAGTATGATGCATGTCCGGTTTTACGAGTCATGGCCTGCCAAAGTGCACAAACAATTCTACAAATTAAGTGGAGCTCAATATGCAACGAGTTGCATATTGATGGAACACCACATGACTTATTTAGTTCTCTCCTATTTATGTACTCAACAATATTAAATGTTGGTTAGCATGGCAAGAGGTGAAGCATATGAAAACTATACTATCTAAGCAATTTAAATTAGGCCGGAACAACAAACAACAATTCTGGAAAATCCCCATGTGCATATTTTAAGGTTGGTACTGTTCTGCCCTAAACACAATTTTAGGCTTCTTAAACATGCAAAGTAATGCCACCATGTTAAACTAGGCATTTTCTACACCATTTACATATAAAGTTTATTTAAAATGGAACTATGGTTATTTAGTTATAAAATTAACATGGCATTAGAGCAAATGTAAACAAACAGCATTTTAAACATGGGTGAAAGTTGCATATTATGAAACTATATGAAATTCTAGTCATTTAGCACATATGAATCATTTTAATCCGGTGCACGGTTGTGGAGTTATTAATGCATGAACATGAGGGGCCAATCTGCAAAACTGTTGTTCTCTGGAAAATTTGGAAATTCGCTGGACTGGGAAAAAAACACAGTCGGGCTGAAATGTAGTCGGGCCAACAGGAACAGGCGGTGGGTGGAGGCAGCTCACCATGGGCCTTGGCCCGGTTAAGCATAGGAGGCCCAGGCGGTGGACGAAGTAGGGGTGCAGTCAACGGGATCGAGCGGGTCCAGGCGCAGGGGAAATTGGCGCCAGTCAACACAGGGGGAACGGCATCGCTCGCTCAAACCGGACGAAGCAGAGGCGAGGCTCTCGCCGGGAAGAAAACAGGACGGCGGTAGCAAGCGTGTAGGGAAGGCCGGCGAGGACCAGTTTTCGGTGGAGCCGCGAGGGACTTGGGCGCGATTCGAGGCACGGAGCGGTCAACGCGAGGAGCTCGGGAGGGGCGGTTGGTGCGGGAAGCGACGATGGGCGCCGGTGCAGGGCTGCGGTCCAAACAAGCATAGGGAGGCGCGGAACGAAGTCATTGGAGGTCGAAGAGGGGGATCGAGCGCGGATTGAGCTCCGGTGCAAAATCCATGGAGGCCGGCGTGCCTTGTTCTCCCTATGAGAGAAAACAGAGGGAGGAGGAGAGAGTTACGGGATGGTGAGAGGAAGGAGGGAACGGAAGGGGAAGGAGGAGACAGGAGGCTGGCCTGGCGATGCAGCAAGTGGTCGACGGTGGTGCTCCCGCGCGGGGGAGGCTGGTGATGGCAGAGGAGAGGCGCATGGATGAAGACGGCTGCCTCGATCTAGATCGGACCGAGCGCTGCGGGAGGCTTGGGGCCGTGCGTGTGGAAGCCTCCTGGTCGCTGGATCCGAATCTGACGGCCAGGCTCACTTTGGACGGCTGGATCTGGGTGGATGCACGGCGGCTACGCTAGTTGGTCGGGCGCTGAAGACGAGGTGGAGCGGGATAGATCCCGAGGAAGGAGAGGGAGTGGTTGGCCAGCGGCGGTGCGATGGGACAAAGAGGGCTAGAATCTAGGGTTTGTGAAAATGGACTAGGGGTGGACGAATATATACATCACGGATAAGGTTAGGGACTACTTCGTCCCTCCAATCGCAATTGGACGGTCGAGAAAAAAAAGGTAAAGAGCCCAAATAAGAAAACGGAGATATTTTACGGATGTTTGGGGATGATCTGGATCCAACGGTGACGACTATCAGGGTCGGGTTCGGGACAGTTTAGGACATGCGCGAGGGGTCGATGCACTGTGCAAACAGGGGTTAGGCGAACGAGGTCAAGTGTGTGGTTGGATTGAGAAGAGAGAGGGGGAATGCAACCCGGCAACCGTTTCTAGAGACCGGAAACGTCCGACGATAGACCGGCTATAATGCCGCTATAGTTAACCGTTGGGGCGTCAAACGGACTCCAAAAGCGATGAAACTTGGCATGTGACCTACTGAAAACATAAAAACACCGCACGCCAACTTTCATCCCATTCTGAGAACATTCTCCGGCCACTTATAAAAAATATCTTGGATGTGCCGCGAGCGCGTGCGACTGTGTCTGGGCTCAGAATGGAAAATGGAAAGAACTGGGAAACCCGGACAGATGCAAGTGTTGAAAACATGATGATGCAATGCACATGATGACATGGCAAGATGCAACACACAAGCAAATGACAAGGCAACAACAGAGAATAACTGGAAGACACCTAGCACATCGGTCTCGGGGCGTTACAACACTCCACCACTACAAGAGGATCTCGTCCCGAGATCTAGGATGGCACTGGAGGGAAACGGAAGAGGAAGAGAAGAGGTAAAACTAAGTTGCTTCTTCGACAAATGAGTGAAACCGTGAACCTTGAGAGGTTGAACAAATTGAAAGAAGAATACAATGGAGATGAACGAAGTTAAAAACACTCCATTAGAAAAGAGGAACAAGGAACATTGCGCGAACCTTGAGGTTAAGTGACAAGATAGGAATTGAAACCACTCTGGTTAAAACAAGATAGAGAAGGAATAAGAATGATATAATTTGGAAAACACTCCGACTGTAAATGTAAGGAATTGAACATGAACTTGGGAAGATTGGATGATACTTGACGAAATCAACAACACACTGCCTCCAGAACTATTGAAAGAATGGCACAATGGGTAAGAAATATTTCAGACAGCACTCCGGTTGAGAAGGGAGGTAAAACTTGATAAGATGAGAGAACTTGAATGAAGGACACGACACTCAGGTTAAATGGATAAGAATGAAAAGAACACAATCCTCACAATTTGAGATGATGAGTGAAAAGAGCACCCTCACCATGCCTCCGGAACAAAAGTAAGAATGGAATCAAAATAACGGAGGAGAAAACAACAACTTCTACCTCAAATGAGCTTGAAAAAGCATCTTTAGGAGAAGGGTCGAACGGAGTTGTTGGAAAACCAACAACGAAAAGAGTAAGCTTGTTGTGGGCTTATGGAAAACATCTCAAAACTGAGGTGGAATTCTGCCACCGAAAACAATAGATTGGATTGATACCAACAAGGAGACGAGAAGTTTATTTCACCCGGAAGGATGAATGAAGGACTTGGGTAATTTATGTGCACCATAAATAGCAACACTCCCAATGGAAGGCTTTAGATGAAATATAACCCAAGATAACTCCAATGAAGAGATTGATTGGTTGAAAAGATGACTTGAATGAATTGAAAATGATGGATTTAAGATATGTCACTCTTGAAAACTTGTGAATCATGAAACACGAAGGGAAATTATCAACAATGACATAACACCACCTCAAAAGATGAGATATGAAATAATTGCACTTAGGAATGCAATATGAAGAATGCTTGAACTCCTCAAAAGAAGACATGTGTTGAACACCATGTTTATTTTAGAGTATAGCTTGGCGGATCTTAATTCCGAGAGAAAACTTGAATAACATTTGAAGAATGAAAGAAACCCTTGACGAACCACCATGTTGAGCCTCCATGTAGAAATCCGGTAATAAAAGAATGATCAAAAGAAGTGAAGGATGAAAGAATAAGATTGAAGCCCTGCAATGATTAGATGGAGCTTCGTGATGATATAACCGAGAAAACTTGGAACTATGGAAAAGAAAAGATGAAACAATTGAAACCGAGAATTGATAAAATGAATGAACTCCGAAAGAAAGAATTAAACACTTGGATGAAACAAGAATAAGAATTATGTTATGTGTATCCTTCACCAATTTAAATTTATGATAAGCAACAGATTTGGCATACTACTTATTCTCGTAGAAAGAATTAAGAGAGATATAGCGCAACTTGAGAAGGACTTCAATGAACCACCGGTAGGATTGGAAAGAACGAATGAATTGATATGATAACCAAGGAAGAGAACTCTTGAACGAACCACCATAAGAATTGGAAATGAATGAAGAAAAGATAAAGAAACACCAGGAAGAATTATAAAAAGAACGAGGATACTTGAGAGAATATAAATACATGAGACCGAAGAGATCATGAACTTATTAGAGGATATTTGAACGATGCACCGACCGGTAGAATTCGGGAATGAGATCTAAATGTTGAGAATGAATAATTTTTTTGAAATGATGGCCTCCGGAGAATCAAACTGAAAAGACTCCTGAAATGCTTCGGATGGGTATGAAAAGAATTCTCACAATAAAAAACAATTATGAGAGGATGTTATCAAGCTTGAACAACACATCTTTGAAAAAAAATGGTTAAGGATTTAAGAGGAACTCCACTTTGGTCTTCAAAATCCGAGAATGATGACGAGAAACACCACCATGAATTGTTTAGACACTCCAGGAGAATCAAAAGCGAATAGGTTGAGCCAACAATGGAAAGAATTTGAGAGATCTTAGAGAAAGACATATGACTGATGACAATTCATACTTACGTCATACTTTGAAATGAATTTGAGAATAACTTCGTAAAAATTAGAAGAGTTAGGTAAGATCCTGGGAAAAGTCCTGTGGGTTAGGGCCCACTCAAAAGATACACCTTTAGAATGATTTTGAAGAGAGATCGCACCGGTTGAATTACATGGCTCAAAAGAGATGACAACCTCAAGAAATCTTGAATGGATTAGGAATGAAAACACGATCAACAAAGCTTGAATTGAATCCACCGGAGAGGAAACGAAAGAAGAATGACAAACTTGATGCTCCGTTAGTATCTTCCTGAGAATCACCGGAAAAGAACATTGTCGAAAAAGAATGGAGAGGCTTCCCATCAATAAAAGGATACTTGATTAATAAATCTGAGTCCTTGAAGAAAAAGGGTGGGAGGGCGGGAAAAACAAAGGCAACTTGGGCAGATGGAAAGGATACCGTAGAGAAAACTTAGAATTGATCTTGCGGATGTTGAAAATGATCAGATCCACTTGAAGAGGAGAACACCAGTTGAGAAGAAATTGAGATGACAAACTCGATGATCAAGAAGCATTAGTATTCCCATAGAAATATGAGAACACCATTTAGGAAAAAGTATGGATTCAACACTTGACATTGAAGCAACTCGAATACCGCAAACCAAAACAAAACAAAGGATTGGCTTGCAGAATAAGCCGGAACAAACATATGATAGAGATTTCATCTGAAGTTTTCGCGGTGGGGCCCACACGGGCTCGATCATACAACACCATAATGTACAAGGCAGTGCACATGACATACGAAGCGTCCCCGAGTCAGCATAGCCAAAGACTCTTTAGGACACAACGAGACCACTGTAAAACCAACCGTGGATAGGCGGACCACTAGACATCGAACCCCAATTTCATATCATACATCTGTCGGAAAGATATCCTAGGAGATACTTGAATTCCCACTTATAAAACTCCCGAAACTTTCTGGTTATGCAATCGGGTGTTGGGGATACAGGGGAAGCATAATATCTCACCCAAACTAACAATTCCTACATCTAGTTGTATCCATCCTTCAACACATAACCAAGAAACCTTCGGAAATCATGTACCTCAACCTTCGAAAAGCATCCGTTATACAGGTTATGGAAATACTCCCAAACTCCCGCCCAGTACTGGGTGGCGTCGAGGTTATCTCACCAACAACTGCATAAAAGAGATTTTCGATGTCGGCGAAACTAAGGTATTCCAGAACTGCAACGATAAAATTGTGATGACAACACCTTGGAGCTCAACTCCCCGGGACACTGCCACAACCCCTAAATGTCAAGAGGCACCAAGAACAATGTTCTCATCACAAGACTATCGGAATTATTCCAAGATACCCGTGTGATCCCAAGAAAAAAAATCGTGAAATTTGAGGAGAGGAGAATTAAAGCTTCTACGTCAGGAGGCCTCACCAGAGCGACGAAGGGACTGAGGAGTAAAAAGAATCATACTCTCCGATATATATAATCCTAAGACTCAAAACTTTTTGGTCTAGACTCAACAACGTCATCGATTCGATCAAGCAAGGGGCTCCTAAGTCGGAGATGGCTCTGATACCAACTTGTAACACCCACAATGGGGCTATATCTCCCACGTGTCGGGGCACGACTTAGAGGCATAGCTGCATGGTAGTTTAGTCGCAAGTGGGGTAATCTTCACACAATCCCATGTACTGAATAAGAAAGGGATACATAGTTGCCTTATAATCGTGACTTCACACAAATACAAGTAAACATACATCATCCAGAGTACAATCAAGGTCCGACTATGAAACCGAAATAAAAGAAGACAACCCCAAATGCTAGATACCCGATTGTCCCAACTGGGCTCCACTACCGATCAACCGGAAAAGACACAAAACAACGATCAAGATCTTCATCGAACTCCCACTTGAGCTCGGCTGCGTCACCCGCACTGGTATCATCGGCACCTGCAAATGTGTGGAAGTATATGTGAGTCACGAGGACTCAGCAATCTCACACCCCGAGATCAAGACTATTTAAGCTTATGGGTAGGAGAAGGTAGTGAGGTGGAGCTGCAGCAAGCACTAAGCATATATGGTGGCTAACATACGAAAATAGGAGCGAGAAGAGAAGCGATGCAACGGTCGAGAAGCTAGAAGTGATCAAGAAGTGATCCTGAAACTACTTACGCACAAACATAACACAAGAACCGTGTTCATTTCCCGGACTCCGCCGGAAAGAGACCATCACGGCTACACATGCGGTTGATGCATTTTAATTATGTCAAGTGTCAAGTTCTCTACAACCGGATATTAACAAATTCTCATCTGCCACATAACCGCGGGCACGGCTCTCGAAAGTTTATACCCTGCAGGGGTGTCCCAACTTAGCCCATCACAAGCTCTCATGGTCAACGAAGGATATTCCTTCTCTTGAAAAGACCCGATCAGTCTCAGAATCCCGATTACAAGACATTTCGACAATGGTAAAACAAGACTACCAAAGCCGCCCGAATGTGCCGGCAAATCCTGATAGGAGCTGCACATATCTTGTTCTCAGGGCACACCGGATGAGCGGTCCGTACAACTACAACCAGCCCTCAAGTTTCCCCGAGGTGGCGCTGCAAGGGGATCTAGTTCGGACCAACACTTAGAGAAGCACTGGCCCGGGGGGTTATAAATAAAGATTACCCTCGGGCTCCGGAAACCCAAGGGAAAAAGGCTTAGGTTTTTAGGCAAATGTAAAACTAAGGTTGGGCCTTGCTGGAGGAGTTTTATTCGAAGCGAACTGTCAAGGGGTTCCCATAACACCAAACCTCATAAGGAACGCAAAATCAAGGAACATAACACCAGTACGACGGAAACTAGGGCGGCAAGAATGGAACAAATCACCAGGCATAAGGCCGAGCCTTCCACCCTTTACCAAGTATATAGATGCATTAATCAAATAAGAGATATTGTGATATCCCAACATATCCATGTTCCAACATGGAGCAAACTTCAACTTCACCTGCAACTAACAACGCTATAAGAGGGGCTGAGCAAAAGCGGTAACTTAGCCAAACAACGGTTTGCTAGGAGAGGTAGGTTAGAGGCTTGACATGGCAATAAGGGAGCGAACAACTAGCAAGCAAAGATAGAAGTGATTTCAAGGGTATGGTCATCTTGCCTGAGATCCTGCAAGGAAGAAGAACGAGTCCATGAAGGACACAAACGGACGTAGCCGAACGGATCCTCATAACTCCGGAACGAAACCGAAGCTAACGAGAGAGGCAACCCGGAAAAAAGGAAGCAACATAGTAAACAACCATCACATAAACATGGCATGATGCACAACCAAGTATGATGCATGTCCGGTTTTATAAGGCATGGCATGGCAAAGTGCACAAACAATACTACAAATTAAGTGGAGCTCAATATGCAACGAGTTGCATATTGACGGAACACCACATGACTTATTTAGTTCTCTCCCGTTAATGTACTCAACAATATTAAATGTTGGTTAGCATGGCAATAGGTGAAGCATATGAAAACTATACTATCTAAGCAATTGAAATGAGGCCGGAACAACAAACAACAATTCCGGAAAATCCCCATGTGCATATTTTAAGGTTGGTATTGTTCTTCCCTATACACGATTTTAGGGTTATTAAACATGCGAAGTAATTCCACCATGTTAAACTAGGCATTTTTCTACCCCATTTACATATAAAGTTTATCTAAAATTGAGCTATGGTTATTTAGTTATGAAATAATTCATTTTAACCTGGCATTAGAGCAAATGTAAACAAACAACATTTGAAGCATTTTAAACATGGGTGAAAGTTGCATATTATGAAACTAGATGAAATTCTAGTCATTTAGCATATATAAATCATTTTAATCCGGTGCACGGTTGTGGAGTTATTAATGCATGAATATGAGGGGCGAATCTGCAAAACTGCTGTTCTCTGGAAAATTTGGAAATTCGTTGGACTGGAAAAAAACACAGTCGGGCTGAAACTGTAGTCGGGCCAACAGGAACAGGCGGTGGGGGGAGGCAGCTCACCATGGGCCTGGGCCCGGTTCATTGTAGGAGGCCCAGGCGATGGACGAAGCAGGGGCATGGTCAACGGGATCGAGCGTGTCTAGGCACAAGGGAACTTGGCGCCGGTTAACGCAGGGGGAACGACATCGCTCACTCAAACCGGACGAACCAGAGGCGAGGCTCTCGCCGGGAAGAAAACAGGACGGGGGCGTGCAGGGAAGGCCGGCAAGGACCAGTTTACGGTGGAGCCACGAGGGACTTGGGCGCAACGCGAGGCATGGAGCGGTCAACGCGAGGAGCTTGGGAGGGGAGGTTGGTGCGGGAAGCGACGATGGGCACCGGTGCAGGGTGCGGTCCCGGCGAGCACAGGGAGGCGTGGAACGAAGTCAGCGGAGGTCGAAGAGGGGGATCCAACATGGATGGAGCTCCGATGCGAAATCCATGGAGGCCGACGCGCCTTGCTCTCCCTATGAGAGAAAACAAAGGGAGGTGGAGAGAGTTACGGGATGGAGAGAGGAAGGAGGGAATGGAAGGGGAAGGAGGAGACAGGAGGCTGGCCTGGCGATGCAGCAAGTGGCCGACGGTGGCACTCCCATGCGGGGGAGGCCGGTGATGGCAGAGGAGTGGCGCACGGATGAAGATGGCTGCTTCGATCCAGATCGGATCGAGCGCTGCGGGAGGCTCGGGGCCGTGCGTGTGGAAGCCTCCTGGTCGCTGGATCTGAATCCGACGGCCAGGCTCGCTTTGGATGGCTGGATCTGGGTGGATGCGCGGCGGCTACGCTAGTTGGTCGGGCGCTGAAGACGAGGTGGAGCGGGATGGATCCCGAGGAAGGAGAGCGAGTGGTTGGCTAGCGGCGGCGCGATGGGACAAAGAAGGCTAGAATCTAGGGTTTGTCAAATTGACTTGGGGTAGACGAATATATACATCACGGATAAGGTTAGGGACTACTTCGTCCCTCCGATCGCAATCGGACGGTCGAGAAAAAAATAGGTAAAGAGCCCAAATAAGAAAACGGAGATATTTTAGGGATGTTTGGGGATGATCCGGATGCAACAGTGACGACTGTCTGGGTCGGGTTCGGGACAGTTTCAGACATGTGCGAGGGGTCGATGCACTGTGCAAAGAGGGGTTAGGCGAACGAGGTCAAGTGTGTGGTTGGATTGAGAAGAGAGAGGGGGAATGCAACCCGACAACCGTTTCCGGAGACAGAAAACGTCCGACGATAGACCGGCTATAATGCCGCTATAGTTATCCGTTGGGGCGTCAAACAGACTCCGAATGCGATGAAACTTGGCATGTGACCTACTGAAAACATAAAAACACAGCACGCCAACTTTCATCCCATTCTGAGAACATTCTCCGGCCACTTATAAATATATCTCAGACGTGCCGCGAGCGCATGCAAGTGTGTCTGGGCTCAGAATGGACAGCGGAATGAACTGGGAAACCCTGACAGATGCAAGTTTTGAAAACATGATGATGCAAATGCATATGATGACATGGCAAGATGCAACACGCAAGCAAATGACAAGGCAACAATAGCGAATAACTGGAAGACACCTGGAACATCGGTCTCGGGGCGTTACCCAAAGGAATCCAGATTTCACAAGAGAACCAAGCACATCATGAGACGCTTCAATTCCAAGCGGGATCAAGTCCAGGTGGGAGACATAGATATCTGCAAGATACATACGGATCTGAATGTTGCAGACGCGTTGACTAAGCCTCTTCCACGAGCAAAACATGATCAGCACCAAGACTCCATGGGTGATAGAATCATTACTATGTAATCTTGATTATTGACTCTAGTGCAAGTGGGAGACTGAAGGAAATATGCCCTAGAGGCAATAATAAATTTATTATTTATTTCCTCATATCATGATAAATGTTTATAATTCATGCTATAATTGTATTAACCGGAAACATAATACATGTGTGAATACATGGACAAACATAGTGTCACTAGTATGCCTCTACTTGACTAGCACGTTGATCAAAGATGGTTGAGTTTCCTAACCATAGACATGAGTTGTCATTTGATTAACGGGATCACATCATCAAGAGAATGATGTGATTGGCATGACCCATTCCGTTAGCTTAGCACTTGATTGTTTAGTTTACTGCTATTGCTTTCTTCATAACTTATACATGTTCCTATGACTATGAGATTATGCAACTCCCGATTACCAGAAGAACACTTTGTGTGCTACCAAACGTCACAACATAACTAGGTGATTATAAAGGTGCTCTACAGGTGTGTCCGATGGTGTTCATTGAGTTGGCATATATCGAGAATAGGATTTGTCACTCCGATTGTCGGAGAGGTATCTCTGGGCCCTCTCGGTAACGCACATCACTACAAGCCTTGCAAGCAATGTGACTAATGAGTTAGTTACGGGATGATGCATTGCGGGACGAGTAAAGAGACTTTCCAGTAACGAGATTGAACTAGGTATTGCGATACCGACGATCGAATCTCGGGAAAGTAACATACCGATGACAAAGGGAACAACGTATGTTGTTATGTGGTTTGACCGATAAAGATCTTTGTAGAGTATGTAGGAACCAATATGAGCATCCATGTTCCGCTATTGGTTATTGACCGGAGACGTGTCTCGGTCATGTCTACATAGTTCTCGAACCCGTAGGGTCTGCACGCTTAAAGTTCTGTGACGACCGGTATTATGATTTTTTGTGTTTTGATGTACCGAAGGTAGTTCGAAGTCCCGGATATGATCACAGACATGACAAGGAGTCTCGAAATGGTCGAGACGTAAAGATTGATATATTGGACGACTATGTTCGGACACCGAAAGTGTTTCGGGAGGTTTCAGACATATACTAGAGTACCGGGGGGTTACCGTATATTGTGCCTAATGGGCCTTAGTGGGAGAAGAGGAGGGGTGGCCAGGGCAGCCGCGCGCCCCCTCCCCCTCTAGTCCGAATTGGACAAGGAGGGGGGTGGCGCCCCCCTTTCCTTCTCCCCCTTCCTTCTCCTCTCCTACTCCTACTTGGAAGGGGGTAGTCCTACTCCCGGTGGGAGTAGGACTCCTCATGGGGCGCGCCATAGGAGGCCGGCCCCCTCCTCCTCCTCCACTCCTTTATATACGGGGAGGGGGGCACCCCTTGGAGACACAACAATTGATTATTGATCTCTTAGCCGTGTGCGGTGCCCCCGTCCACCATAATCCACCTCAGTCATATCGTAGCAGTGCTTAGGCGAAGCCCTGCGTCAGTAGCTTCATCAACACCTTCACCACGCCGTCGTGCTGACGAAGCTCTTCCCGGAAGCTCTACTAGAACGTGAGTTCACGGGGCGTCACCGAGCTAAACGTGTGCTGAACGCGGAGGTGCCGTACGTTCAGTACTGAGGATCGGTCATGTCACATCCTAGCTAGTTCATGCATTAGAGTGTTGCATCATGTTTACTTTTCCGGAAACTTGAAATGGGGATGACAGAACCCCTAGCACCCCCTGAAAACAGCTAGGGTTTAATAAAATCATTTTCAATGAACCTGAAATGCCCTTCTAAAAAGTCCACCCTTTTTGTCTTGGGTTAGAACCTCTGACAAAATGGGTTCACATTTTTCTAGGTCATCACAAGATCATTGAATTAAATCATATGAAACTTGCATTTGGGCATTTAAATGCTAGTAAATATTTTAAATGTCCAAATAATCCCATACTGAAATGTTCCATGTTGGTTATGTTCCATACAGTGAGCATGTGCAGTTTGGTGATTTTTGGAGATGCCTAGGTATTTTTAGAAATGTCACAAACTTACAGAAATAAAAGAAAAACCGCTTACTTGGCCGCAGCCCACCTCCCGGCCCACCTGGTGGCCCAGCACTGTGCTGGTCCGTGCCAGCCAGTTGCTTCCTCCCGCCAGGCAGGCAGGCAGGAGGTGACGCCGGCGCGCGAGAGCTCGCCAGCACGCCACCTGCTTGCCGCTCGTGCCCGAGGACACCTGGGCGAGCTCCACGTCGTCGCCTCGACCTCGCAGACAAATCCATTCTTCCCCTGCCTCTCTCTCTCTCTCACCCCCTCCTCGCCATGGCCAACGCACCTGCCGCCGCACCGCCTATGTAGCCGCGCTCTCCGTCGTCCCCGCGCTGCGCCACTATGTCCAGAAGCTCCGCCGCCCTCCTCTCGTTCGAGCAAGCCGAGCCCCGAGCGCTCGCTTGCCCTGGAGCCACCGCAACAACCTCGCCCGACCTCGCCGTCGCCGGAGATCCCCTTCACCGTCACCACCACACCAGCTCATCCCCGACCTCGCCGTCTGCTCTGCCGTGAACGCCGTGAGCTCAGCTACCTCCCCCTCCTCTCCGTTTGCCTTCTCGAGCACCGCCGCGACCGCACCAAGCTCGGCCGCACCCGCCGCCGCCACCGCACGTCGTCGTCGTGGCCACAGCCACGTTGGCTCGCAAATGAGCACGTCATCATCTTCACCGC
The DNA here is from genome assembly GCF_003073215.2 of Triticum urartu. Lineage (NCBI taxonomy): Eukaryota > Viridiplantae > Streptophyta > Magnoliopsida > Poales > Poaceae > Triticum > Triticum urartu. Next base: position 227,398,216 of record NC_053026.1, read on the forward strand.
ACTCGCAGGAGCCCATAGCACCCCCGCATGCTCCTCGCCGTGCCTCCTAGCGACTAGTTCGACCTCGCCCGGACTCCGGCAGCCTCAACGCTCATCGATGGCACCGTTTCCGACCACCCCAGCTCCACCCACTGCCACCACGCGACGCGGCTTGCTCCCAGCTACACGTAGGAGGTCTCCGCCATCCATTTGGTCATCGAAGTGCAAAACCTGCACTGCCCCGCCGCGTCTGGCCTCGCCGGTGGCTAAACGCCGGTGAGTTTGACTCCGCTAACCCGGTTTGACCTCGGGTGGCCCAGTTTGACCCCCCCCCCCCCAGGGTCACTGACATGTGGGCTATGCCCCTGTTTAGTTTAGTGCTAGATTAGTTAACACTAATTATTTAGTTAATGGGTTGACTCACTGACATGTGGGCCCATGCCCTAACTAACCTAGATTAGTGCTAATGTAACACTAACTAACTTTGTTAGTTAGTTGTGACACTGACAGACGGGACCCACTGGTCAGGTTTGACCTGGGCTGGCGCCTTTGACCTGCTGACGTCACCCTGACGCACTGCTGACACAATAAGTATTTTCTGGATTGATTTTTTTACAGGAAATTCTAGAAAATACTACAAACTTCAAAAATTCATAGAAATTAATCTGTAACACCAAATGCAAAGATTTATATATGAAATTTGATCAGAAAAATTCAATTTGTCCATCTGTAATGGTTTCATGCATGACAGAACACTTTAACCTTGCTGTTTAAGTGAAACAAGTTAATGCACTTATATGACTTAATAACATGAGCTTTCATTTGAATCTTTGATTCAAATAGACTCAAACCAACATGTTTAACAATGCATTAGCCAAGACACATCATATTGCCATGTCATAGCATGCATCATATTGTTGCATATTGCCATGTGATGATTGTATTCTGTGGTGTCTTTTGTGGTAGGTTCTGCCTCCAAGGATACCTTCGAATATCCGACTGAAGGGCAGTACCCTACTACTACTTCATCAGGCAAGTAGCCCCAGTGATCATATCGATACAATCCCATGTTCTCGCTCCTGCTCTAATTTACTGCATTTAAGACAACAACGTTTCAAACTGTTGTGTTCTGCGGTAGTTGAACCATTTTCCTCTGCATGAACTGTCATTGCCACAGTAACTAGATGAAACCCACTAGCATGTGTAGGAGTTGATTGAGCCATGTCTGTGTTTCCTACCTTGCTATGCCTGCTATGCTTAGAGTTGTGTCAGGTCTGGTTCATCTGGGTGATGGGCTAGAGTGAAATGATTATGTCGATAATGCGAGGGATGTGTTGAACATGATTTGGTAAAGGTATCGATGAGAGGCCATGTAGGAGTACATGGTGGGTTGTTTCATTGAGGCCGTCCTTAAGAACTGAGATCTGTATGTGTGATTTAAGAATCAGTTACTACCATGAATTGGGATCCTTAATTGACCCTCTCGGCTTCTTAACCACCCTAGTCCTCTGTCCAAGAGTTGCAACTAGTTTCTAGTGTTTATAGGTTATGTGTTGGCAGCCGTGCATAGCGCTGACCCTAGGGGTGGGCTATGATGCGGTAGATACACTGTGGCCAGGTATGCCGGGCGCCCGTTTGGTGTCTCGGGACCCTATACACATCGTTCGGGGCCGTATGTGGAAACCTCGGCCGAACTCCCTGCGGATGGAACCTGTATAGGCGATAGACCTGGACTAGAGACTTGAGTGTTTAGGTAGGTCGTGGCCAACACCCTCGTTGGGCTTCCTCTTGAAGGTTGCCGAGTACATGTCGTGTAAACGATGATAAGTGGTGAGAGCGTGTATGAAGAAGTACACCACTGCAGGGTTAACATCATCTATTCGAATAGCCGCGTCCATGGTAAAGGACAACTTGGTTGACTATACAGTTCATAGACAAGTTAATGGTTACTACTAAAAGACTCAAGATAATTGTGAGTACCGCGGATGGCCCTCTTGTAGGATGACGAGGGAGGATCCACGGTGGAGTACTGTAATGGTGATTACTGGACTCGTGTGCGCAAAACATTTACAAGTGGTGTCTCGTAGGATAGCTTAGCCAAGAGTCAAAGCTAGCTTGCTGCAATAACTCCACTACCTTCTTGAGAATGTGCATGTATAGTAGGATCTGTTGTTAGACTTGCTGAGTACCTTTGTACTCATGTTGCTTTAATTACTGTTTTGAGACGACAACACCGCCCCCTCCGACGGGTTTTACGTAGATCTCGACGTCGATGAGTGACTTGCCACCCATGTGGTGATTCTGAGCCATGGAGGGCCCTATGTAGATAGACAGGCTTCGTCAAGCCTTCCTTCTTTCTAGTGTCTGTACTCAGACTAGTTTGCTTTGGCATGTGCTTGAATGCTTGTATGACTTGAGTGTCGGGTCATGTGACCCCTACCTGTATGAACATGTTATGTATGGCTCTCCGGAGCCCTTAAATAAAGTACTTGAGTTGTAGAGTTTTCTTGTGATGCCGTGTTGTATTTACACATATCGAGCATATTGTGTGTATGATTGAAATGCTTGGTATGTGTGGGATCCGACAATCTAGTTGTTTATCCTTGGCAGCCTCTCTTATGGGGAAATGTAGTCTGGTGCTTCCATGAGCCATAGTAGTCCGCTACAGCTCGGCTCACTTCCTGCTAGCCCAGCACTACTGCTCCGGAAACTTGACTGGCCGGCATGTGTTTCACTTCATTCCCATGTCTGTCCCTTCGGGGAAATGTCACGCGGTGACATCCAGAGTCCTGCCTAGCCTGCTACAGCCCGGGTTCCCGGAGTCCTGTTAGCCCAGTGCTACAGCCCGGATTCACACGCTGCTAACCGACACGCTCGATGTTGATTCATGTATGCATGTCCCCATAAGTTTGTGCCGCTTTGGGTTCACGACTAGCCATGTCGGCCCGGGTTCTCTGTCATATGGATGCTAGCGACACTATCATATACGTGAGCCAAAAGGCGCAAACGGTCCCGGGCCATGGTAAGGCCACACCCATGGGAATACCGTGCATGAGGCCGAAAAGTGATATGAGGTGTTACAGGCTAGATCCGTGTGACTTAGAATCGGGGTCCTAACAGCGTTGGCATCAAAGCCGGACTGCATGTAGGTTTGTTGAGCAAAACCGGTCGATGTCGAGTCTAGAAATGCTTTAGTTATATGTAGGGGAATTGATTGTGGGAGGGAACGTAAGGCTCTTTTTACTTATTTACCTTATGCCCTCTGATCTGAGTCATTATCTTCTCATTCTACGTGGGTTAAGGACTAGGCTCTCTTCTCTCTATCAGGTTCACGTGTTATTAATCCATAGTAACTTATAGGATTGTTGGTTACAAGCCTCAGTTCAGTTTCTACAACTTTTAGTATGTTGTCAGTTGAACCACCTTGATATGATGTTGTTGAGTGGTTTTGCCAACTGTTCTGAATGTCTCAAATATTTTTCTGAGCATTTACAGCCGTTATGCTGTCCGATTTCTCCTAGAAAATTCTAATGCCTTTTCATTTTTTTTCTTCGTGCTTTCAGATGGCCACCCGTTCCCAGAATCAAGTGGTTCGTCTGACCTGGTGCCTCGATGTACCTGGTCACACGGCCATGCTGGTCCGAGTGATGGTCGAGATAGGCTATCAATGGTATCCTGAGTATACCGTCGAGGAGCAGTTTCGAGAATTCAATCAGAGCCAATACCTTTGTACAATTAGGATATACCCTTCTTATCCTGGAGCTACTGAACCCCTCCATTGCTCTTATGGACTTGGGGTTACCGTCGAGATGTCCATGCAGGACGCAGCTTACTCGATGATGACTATCATACGAGCCAGAACTGCCTTGCTTCGGAACACTGATTTCCGCTACATGCCAGCATCACTCCCTGGGCATAAGGGTAGTATCAGGCTATGTACTGTGACTCTACACATGAGGATTCACTACTCCGCACCACCGCAGAGATGCTTGAGGACAAGGACCGTGAAAATCTTGCCTTTTTAACTAGAGCTCTTCAACTCTCGTTCTGACCACTAGACCACTCTAACACGGTTTGCACCTGCCGTGCAGGCTGTGCATATGGACATGAGGGACTTGTACCCCGTGCGGTCTGGTCTGCCAGATTGTATGTACTGGCGTGATGTAGGAGGCATCACCCCTCCCCGTGGACCCCGTCTGCCACCGTTTGTTGGACCAAGGCCACATCCGAGTCCCTATGGACCACAAGCTCCACAGGACCAACTATTTCCAGATGATCATGTTCAGCTCCCAGGACATGGTGGTGATCCCTATGAAGATTACTACAGAAACGTCTGAGTTGGTAGTAGCTTCATTAGTATTGAAATAGTTGTATTCTCCACAGTCCTGCGTGACTTGTGGGATACGACTTGGTGTGTATCACGTTCCGGAGGTGTAGAAAAATAATGTATAGGAGCTTGGAATGCCTCCGATGAGATGTAACGTCTTTCACTGTAGTTGTACTCTACCTTGGGCTTGTACTAAACTATGTACGGTGTGTATGATCGATGGTATATATATGGCAATTTCTATATTACCATGTCGTGCAAATGAACATCTCAACATTCGTTGTTATCCATTACATTCCGCACTTCCTTGCCAAGATTGTGCCATCCTTGTCTAAACCGTTGTCTTGTTTTTCCTAGGATGGTGAACACCCGCAGCAACCCTGCTGCCCCAGAGCAGGGTGAAGTCAGTGTAGCTAGGGATGAGAATCTGCCTCACCCGCCTTCTCTGGCCGAAGTTATGTTGGATGCAGAAAGAAACAAGCGTGAGACTAACCGCTTGCTAGAGCGGATTGAGCAGAATACTGCACGTCATCAGAGGAACGACTTGGTGTCAATCAATGACTTTGTCAAGTTGTACCCACCGAAGTTTAATCATTCCTTCGAGCCCCTCGATGCGCATGATTGGCTTCGCAGCATCACCCATAAGCTACGTTCTTCCAACGTAGCCGAAGCTCATAAGGTTACCTACATTGCCTATCACCTTGAATGCCCTGCTAGCCTTTGGTGGGAAAACTTTGAGGCGATGCGCCCGGCTGGCCAAATCACTACTTGGGCTGAATACAGTGAGGCTTTCCATGAGCATCACATTCCGGAGGGTCTCATGGATCGTAAGCGGGAAGAATTCTATAATTTCACCCAAGGCAGACTGACCGTGGATGCATACAGCCGTGAGTTTGGAAATCTGGCAGGTTATGCTCCTGAAGAGGTATCCACCGATGCCAAGAAGCAGACAAGGTTCCATAAGGGACTTAGCCCCGAGCTTCGCCGTGATCTCCGTCTGCACGATTGCACCTCCTTCCAGAAGCTGGTCAATAAGGCCATCAGTGCTGAGACAGGTCAAACTGACTATGACGCTTCACGTAAGCACTCCCGTGACTTTGGTTCTTCATCCGGCTCTTGATCTCAGAAGCGCCGGGTGTGGATTCCAAACACAGCTCTACTACCCAGGTTCACTCCGAGGCCATCCTTTGAGGCGCCTCGCCCCAACCAGTAGTTTGCACCGCCTAAGACCTATGGTGGCCCCACTGCTAATGCTGCTCCACGCCCCAATGTTGTGACATGTTTCAAGTGTGGAGAGCCGGGTCACTACATTTGAGAGTGTCCCCAGAACAACACCCCCAACCAGTCTGGAAAGTCCGTTGGCCGTGGTAAGCCAGCGAGAAAGACATACTACGCCAAGCCAGCCACCACTGCACGTGACCATGTCAACTATGTCTCAGCTGAGGAGACTCATGATGATCCCAACATCATCCTTGGTACGCTCCTTGTTAACTGCCATCCGGCATCTGTTCTTTTTGATACTGTAGCATCTCATTCAGTCATATCTGAGAGCTATGCTGGATTGCATAACACGACATTCTGTGACATGCCCACCACCATGGAAATTCAAACCCCTGGCTCTAGATGGCAAACTTCTAGAGTAAGCCATGGGAATGAAATTCTTGTTGATAGACTTGTCTTCCTTGCATCACTAATAGCTCTCAAGTCCTCGGACATAAACATCATCTTGGGTATGGACTGGATGTCAGCCCACTATGCTAAGATTGATTGTGCCACTAGAACTGTTCAACTTACTCACGCATCGGGCAAGACAGTCAATGTCTTAACTCGAGTGGCCAAGCACCAGCTTTACTCCCGAAATGCCAACCCCCATCCAGGCCTTGAAGATATTCCGGTAGTCCGTGACTTCCCGAATGTCTTTCCAGAAGAATTGCCAGGTGTTCCACCTGACAGGGATGTCGAGTTCGTGATAGATCTTGTACCAGGAACCGTTCCAATTTCTAGAAGACCTTATAAGATGGCACCCCTAGAACTAGCTGAACTTAAGAAACAACTCGAGGAGTCCTTTAAAAAGGGTTTCATCCGTCCTAGTTCTTCTCCATGGGCTTGCCCCGTCCTCTTCGTCAAGAAGAAGGATGGAACTCGGATGGTTGTAGATTACCGACCTGTCAACTTGGTCACTATCAAGAACAAGTATCCGCTCCCCAGGATGAACGATCTGTATGATCAGCTCGCTGGATCCTCAGTCTTTTCCAAAATGGATTTGAGGTTGGGCTACCATCAAATCAAAATAAAAAATGATGACATTCCCAAAACGGCCTTTGTTACTCGTTATGGCCAATACGAGTACACCGTCATGTCCTTCGGTTTAACCAATGCCCCATCCACCTTCTCTCGGTTAATGAACTCGATCTTCATGGAGTATATGGATAAATTCGTCGTGGTATACCTTGACGATATACTCATCTACTCCAAGAATGAGAAAGAACATGCCGAACATCTAAGGCTGGTATTGACGAAACATCGAGAGCATCGCCTTTATGCCAAATTCTCCAAATATGAATTTTGGTTGCCAGAAGTGACCTACCTAGGCCATGTAATCTCTGGTAAGGGTATTGCTGTCAATCCCGAGCGAGTTCAAGATGTCCTTGATTGGACAACTCCTGAGACGGTCAAGCAAGTTCGGAGTTTCCTTGGCTTAGCGAGCTACTATCGCCGCTTCATCGAGAATTTCTCCAAGGTTGCTAAACCTCTAACTGAACTCCTCAAGAAAGATAAAAAGTTCGAGTGGACCCCACAGTGCGAGTTCAGCTTTCAGGAACTGAAAAGACGCCTGACATCTACTCCCGTACTGGTGCCACCAGATTTCTCCAAGGACTTCATTATTTATTGCGACGCCTCGCGACAAGGACTAGGTTGCATACTCATGCAAGATCGTCATGTGATTGCCTACGCTTCTCGACAGTTGCGTCCATATGAGGATAACTATCCCACACATGATCTAGAACTTGCAGCTGTAGTCCATGCACTTAAAACTTGGCGACATTACCTTCTCGGTAATCGTTGCGAGATCTTCACCGATCACCAAAGTCTGAAATATATCTTCACCCAACCGTATTTGAACCTCAGGCAAAGACGTTGGGTCGAGTTGATCTCAGATTACGACTTAGGGATAACTTACACCCCGGGAAAAGCAAATGTTATGGCTGATGCACTAAGTCGTAAATCCTATTGTAACAACTTGATGTTACAACAAGGTCAACCACTTCTCCATGAGGAATTTCGGAAGCTTAATCTTCACATTGTTCCTCAGGGATTCCTATGTACCTTGGTGGTGAAACTGACCCTTATGGATCAGATCATAACCGCCCAGCGGTATGACAAGGGGATATCTCGGATCAAGCAGAACATTGCTAGCGGAGCTGCTAAATGTTTCTCCGTGAACGATCAAGGTGTTGTATTCTTTGAGAACCTCCTAGTGGTTCCCAAGAAACAGCAACTATGGCAACTGATCCTTAAGGAAGCTCATGAATCCCCTCTCACCATTCATCCTAGTAGTACTAAAATGTATCAAGACCTACGCCAGAGGTTTTGGTGGACTAGGATGAAGAGAGAAATTTCTCAATACATTGCTAGTTGCGACGTCTGTCATCGTGTTAAAGCAGAGCATCAACCACCTGCTAGCACCCTTCAATCTTTGGCTATTCCTGAATGGAAATGGGATCGGTATGGATTTCATTACCGGGTTTCCTAGGACCAAGAGAGGGAATAATGCTATCTTCGTCGTTGTCGATCGCCTTTCCAATGTAGCCCACTGCCTACCTGTTTGTGAGAGTATAACCGCTAGCCAGCTAGCTGACTTGTACATCTCCCGAATAGTGTCTCTTCATGGTGTTCCACTGGAGATTAACTCAGACCGTGGAAGTCTCTTCACCTCTTGATTTTTGGAAAGTTTCCAAAATGCTATGGGAACTCGTCTCTCCTTTAGCACCGCCTTCCACCCCCAATCAAGCGGTCAAGTAGAACGAGTCAATGAAATTCTGGAGGATATGCTCCGAGCTTCTGTCATCTCTTTCGGTATGGATTGGGAGAAATGCCTTCCATATGCCGAGTTCGCTTATAACAACAATTAGCAAGCTAGCTTGGGCAAAGCTCCTTTCGAAGTTCTCTATGGACGAAAATGCCGAACGCCTCTTAACTGGTCAGAAACCGGGGAAAGACAACTCTTTGGCCCGGATATGATTCAGGAAGCAGAAGAGCAGGTTCGCATTATTCGTGAGAAATTGAAAACAGCCCAATCTCGTCAAAAGAGCCAATATGACCGCAAACATAAGCTCATCACTTATGAAGTCGGCGAGAAGGCTTACCTTCGGGTTACTCCTTTAAAGGGAACCCATCGTTTTGGTATCAAAGGCAAATTGGCTCCTCGTTACATTGGACCCTTCCGCATTCTTGCCAAACGAGGAGAAGTTGCCTACCAATTGGAACTACCTCCCCATCTTTACAGAGTTCACGATGTCTTCCACGTTTCTCAACTCAGGCATTTCTTCGTGGATCCTATCCATGGAGTGGACCACGAAACGCTTGATCTCCAAGATAATCTCACATATCGGGAATATCCCGTTCGCATCCTTGATCAAGCCGAGCGTAGCACTCGACGCCATAACATCAAGTTTCTCAAGGTTCAATGGTCACACCATTCCAAGAAATAAGCCACTTGGGAAAGGGTGGATCGTCTTTGACTTGAGTACCCCACCTTCTTCCCGCCGGACCCTAAATCTCGGGACGAGAGTCTTTTGAGTGGGGGTGAGTTGTCACATCCTAGCTAGTTCATGCATTAGAGTGTTGCATCATGTTTACTTTTCCAGAAACTTGAAATGGGGATGACAGAACCCCCAGCCCCCCCTGAAAACAGCTAGGGTTTACTAAAATCATTTTCAGTGAACCTGAAATGCCCTTATAAAAAGTCCACCCTTTTTGTCTCGGGTTAGAACCTCTGACAAAATGGGTTCACATTTTTCTAGGTCATCACAAGATCATTGAATTAAATCATATGTAACTTGCATTTGGGCATTTAAATGCTAGTAAATATTTTAAATGTCCAAATAATCCCATACTGAAATGTTCCATGTTCCTTATGTTCCATATAGTGAGCATGTGCAGTTTGGTGATTTTTGGAGATGCCTAGGTATTTTTAGAAATGTCACAAACTTACAGAAATAAAAGAAAACATAAATAAAAGAAAAATCGCTTACCTGGCCGCAACCCACCTCCCGGCCCACCTGGCGGCCCAGCACTGTGCTGGCCTGTGCCAGCCAGCTACTTCCTCCCCCCGGGCAGGCAGGCAGGAGGTGACGCCGGGGCACGAGAGCTCGCCACCGCGCCACCTAGTTGCCGCTCGCGCCCGTGGACACCTGGGCAAGCTCCACATCACCGTCTCAACCTCGCAGACACATCCATTCTTCCCCTGCCTCTCTCTCGCCCCCTCCTCGCCATGGCCGCCGCACCTGCCGCCGCACCGCCGACGTAGCCGCGCTCTCCATCGTCCCCGTGCCGCACCACCATGTCCAGAAGCTCCGCCGCCCTCCTCTCCTTCGAGCAAGCCGAGCCCCGAGCACTCGCTTGCCCTGGGGCCACCGCAACAACCTCGCCCGACCTCGCCGCTGCCGGAGATCCCCTTCACCGTCACCACCGCACCAGCTCATCCCCGACCTCGCCGTCTGCTCTGTCATGAACGCCGTGAGCTCAGCTACCCCCTTCCCCACTCCGTTTGCCTTCTCAAGCACCGTAGCGACCGCACCAAGCTCGGCTGCACCCGCGGCTGCCACCGCATGTCGCCGTCGTGGCCACAGCCACGTTGGCTCGCAAACGAGCACGTCATCATCTTCACCGCACTCGCAGGAGCCCGTAGCACCCCTGCACGCTCCTCGCCGTGCCTCCTAGCGACTAGTTCGACCTCGCCGGAACTCCGACAGCCGCAACGCTCGTCGCCGGCGCTGTTTCCGGCCACCCCAGCTCCACCCACTGCCACCACTCGATGTGGCTTGCTCCCAGCTACGCGTAGGAGGTCTCCGCCGTCCATTTAGTCGTCGGAGTGCAAAACCCGCACTGCCCCGCCGCGTCTGGCCTCGCCGGTGGCTAAACGCTAGCGAGTTTGACTCACTGACCCGGTTTGACCTCGGGTGGGCTTAGTTTGACCCTCCCAGGGTCACCGACGTGTGGGCCATGCCCCTGTTTAGTTTAGTGCTAGATTAGTTAACGCTGATTATTTTAGTTAATGGGTTGACTCACTGACATGTGGGCCCAGGCCCTAACTAACCTAGATTAGTGCTAACGTAACACTAACTAACTCTGTTAGTTAGTTGTTACACTGACAGACGGGACCCACTGGTCAGGTTTAACCTGGGCTGGCGCCTTTGACCTGCTGGCGTCACCCTAACGCACTTCTGACGCAATAAGTATTTGCAGGATTTATTTTTATATAGGAAATTCCAGAAAATACTACAAACTTCAAAAATTCAATCTTTCCATCTGTAATGGTTTCATGCATGACAGAACACTTTAACCTGTTTAGGTGAAACAAGCTAATGCACTTATATGACTTAATAACATGAGCTTTCATTTGAGTCTTTGATTCAAATAGACTCAAACCAACATGTTTAATAATGCATTAGCCAAGACACATCATATTGCCATGTCATAGCACGCATTGATAACCCAGAAGTATAGGGGATCGGAACAGCTTTCGAGGGTAGAGTATTCAACCCAAATTTTTTGATTCGACACAAGGGGACCAAAGAATATTCTCAAGTATTAGCAGCTGAGTTGTCAATTAAACCACACCTGGAAACTTAGTATCTGCAGCAAAGTGTTTAGTAGCAAAGTAATATGGTAGTGATGGTAACGGTAACAAAAGAGTAACAAAATCAAGGTAATGTTTTTGGTATTTTGTAGTGATTGTAACAATAGCAACGGGAAAGTAAATAAGCGTAAACCAGTATATGGAAAGCTTGTAGGCATCGGATCAATGATGGATAATTATGCCGGATGCGGTTCATCATGTAACAGTCATAACATAGGGTGACACAGAACTAGCTCCAATCCGTCAATCTAATGTAGGCATCTATTCCGAATATAGTCATACATGCTTATGGAAAAGAAATTGCATGACATCTTTTATCCTACCCTCCCATGGCAGCGGGGTCCTAATGGAAACTAAGGGATATTAAGGCCTCTTTTTAATAGAGAACCGGAACAAAGCATTAACACATAGTGAATACATGAACTCCTCAAACTACGGTCATCACCGGTAAGTATCCCGATTATTGTCCCTTCGGGGTTAACGGATCATAACACGTAATAGGTGACTATAGACTTGCAACATAGGATCTAGAACTCGCATATATTGATGAAAACATAATAGGTTCAGATCTAAAATCATGGAACTCGGGCCCTAGTGACAAGCATTAAGCATAGCAAAGTCATAGCAACATCAATCTCAGAACATAGTGGATACTAGGGATCAAACCATAACAAAACTAACTCGATTACATGGTGAATCTCATCCAACCCATCACCGTCCAGCAAGCCTACGATGTAATTACTCACGCACGGCGGTGAGCATCATGAAATTGGTGATGGAGGATGGTTGATGATGACAACGGCGACGAATCCCCCTCTCCGAAGCCCCGAACAGACTCCAGATCAGCCCTCGCGAGAGGTTTTAGGGCTTGGCGGCGGCTCCGTATCGTAAAACACGATGATTTCTTATCTCCTTTTTTTCTCCCCGAAAGCAGTTATATAGAGTTGGAGTTGGAGTCGGGGGGTCTCCAGGGGGCCCACGAGGTAGTGGGGCGCCCCCCACCCTCATGAGAAGGGTGTGGGCCCCCTGTTATTCATCTTTGGCAAGGATTTTTTATTATTTATTGTAAGGTATTCCATGGAGTTTCAGGTCATTCCGAGAACTTTTGTTTTCTGCACATAAAACAACATCATGGCAATTCTGCTGAAAACAGCGTCAGTCTGGGTTAGTTCCATTCAAATCATACAAGTTAGAGTCCAAAACAAGGGCAAAAGTGTTTTGAAAAGTAGATATGACGGAGACGTATCAACTCCCCCAAGCTTAAACCCTTGCTTGTCCTCAAGCAATTCAGTTGACAAACTGAAAGAAATAAAGAAGAACTTTTACAAACTCTGTTTGCTCTTGTTGTTGTAAATATGTCAAGCTAGCATTCAAGTTTTCAGCAAAGATTATAACTAACCACATTTGCAATAATTCTCAGGTCTCATGATTACCCATATCAATAGCATAATCAACTAGCAAGCCATAATAATAAATCTCGGATGACAACAATTTCTCAAAACAATCATAATATGATATAACAAGATGGTATCTCGCTAGCCCTTTCTGAGACCACAAAACATAAATGCAGAGAACCTTTAAAGATCAAGGATTGACTACACATTGCAATTCATGGTAAAAGAGATCCAATCATAGTCACACCCAATGTAAACTAACAGTAATTAATGCAAATGACAGCTGCGCTCTCGAGCTAGTGCTTTTTAATAAGAGGGTGATGACTCAACATAAAAGTAAATAGATAGGCCCTTCGCAGAGGGAAGCAGGGATTTGTAGAGGTGCCAGAGCTCGGTTTTGACATAGAGGTGAATAATATTTTGAGCGGTATACTTTCATTGTCAACATACGTGCAATTCGTCAATGTAATGTAGGCATGTATTCCGAATATAACATACGTGCTTATGGAAAATAACTTGCATGACATCTTTTGTCCTACCCTCCCGTGGCAGCGGGGTCCTAATGGAAACTAAGGGATATTAAGGCCTCCTTTTAATAGAGAACCGGAACAAAGCATTAGCACATAGTGAATACATGAACTCCTCAAACTACGATCATCACCGGTAAGTTTCCCGATTATTGTCACTTTGGGGTTAACAGATCATAAGACATAATAGGTGACTATGGACTTGTAAGATAGGATATAGAACTCTCATATATTGATGAAAACATAATAGGTTCAGATCTGAAATCATGGCACTCGGGCCCTAGTGACAAGCATTAAGCATAGCAAAGTCATAGCAACATCAATCTCAGAACATAGTGGATACTAGGGATCAAACCCTAACAAACTAACTCGATTACATGGCGAATCTCATCCAACCCATCACCGTCCAGCAAGCCTACGATGGAATTACTCACGCACGGCGGTGAGCATCATGAAATTGGTGATGGAGGATGGTTGATGATGACGACGGCGACGAATCCCCCTCTCCGGAGCCCCGAACGGACTCCAGATCAGCCCTCCCGAGAGGTTTTAGGGCTTGGCGGCGGCTTGTAAAACGCGATGATTTCTTCTCTCCTATTTTTTCTCCCCGAAAGCAGTTATATAGAGTTGGAGTTGGAGTCGGGGGGTCTCCAGGGGGCCCACAAGGTAGGGGGCGCGCCCTAGGGGGGGGCCACCCTCGTGAGAAGGGTATGGGCCCCCTGGTCTTCATCTTTGGCGAGGATTTTTTATTATTTATTGTAAGGTATCCCATGGAGTTTCAGGTCATTCCGAGAACTTTTGTTTTCTGCACATAAAACAACATCATGGCAATTCTGCTGAAAACAGCGTCAGTCCGGGTTAGTTCCATTCAAATCATACAAGTTAGAGTCCAAAACAAGGGCAAAAGTGTTTGGAAAAGTAGATACGATGGAGACGTATCACGCATCACATTGTTGCATATTGTCATGTGATGATTGTATTCTGTGGTGTCTTTCGTGGTAGGTTCTGCCTCCGAGGATACCTTCGAATATCCGACTGAAGGGCAGTACCCTACTACTACTTCATCAGGCAAGCAGCCCCATTGATCATATCGATACAATCCCATGTTCTCACTCCTGCTCTCATTTACTGCATTTAAGACAACAACGTTTCAAACTGCTGTGTGCTGCGGTAGTTGAACACTTTTCCTCTGCATGATCTGTCATTGCCACAGTAACTAGATGAAACCCACTAGCATGTGTAGGAGTTGATTGAGCCATGTCTGTGTTTCCTACCTTGCTATGCCTGCTATGCTTAGAGTTGTGTCAGGTCTGGTTCATCTGGGTGATGGGCTAGAGTGAAATGATTATGTCGGTAATGTGAGGGATGTGTTGAACATGATTTGGTAAAGGTATCGATGAGAGGCCATGTAGGAGTACATGGTGGGTTGTTTCATTGAGGCCGTCCTTAAGAACTGAGATCTGTATGTGTGATTTAAGAATCAGTTACTACCATGCAATTGGATCCTTAATTGACCCTCTCGGCTTCTTAACCACCCTAGTCCTCTATCCAGGAGTTGCAACTAGTTTCTGGTGTTTATAGGTTATGTGTTGGCGGCCGTGCGTAGCGCTGACCCTTGGGGTGGGCAATGATGCGGTAGATACAGCGTCGCCGGGTATGTCGGGCGCCCGTTTGGCGTCTCGGGACCCTATACACATCGTCCGGGGCCGTATGTGGAAAGCTCCGTCGGACTCCCCGCGGATGGAACCTGGATAGGCGATAGACCTGGACTAGAGACTTGAGTGTTTAGGTTGGCCGTGGCCGACACCCTTGTTGGGCTTCTGCTTGAAGGTTGCCGAGTACATGTCGTGTAAACGACGATAAGTGGTGAGAGCGTGTATGAAGAAGTACACCCCTGCAGGGTTAACATCATCTATTCGAATAGCCGCGTCCACGGTAAAGGACTACTTGGTTGCCTATACAGTTCATAGATAAGTTAATGGTTACTACTAGAAGACTCAAGATAAGTGTGAGTACCGTGGATGGCCCTCTCGTAGGATGACAAGGGAGGATCCATGGTGGAGTATTGTAATGGTGATTAGTGGACTCGTGTGCGCAAAACATTTACAAGTGGTGTCTCGTAGGATAGCTTAGCCAAGAGTCAAAGCTGGCTTGCTGCAATAACTCCACTACCTTCTTGAGAATGTGCATGTATAGTAGGATCTGTTGTAAGACTTGCTAAGTACCTTTGTACTCATGTTGCTTTAATTAATGCTTTCAGACAACAACACCGCCCCCTTCGATGGGTTTTACGTAGATGTCGACGTTGATGAGTAACTTGCCACCTAGGTGGTGATTCTGAGCCATGGAGGGCCCTATGTAGATACACAGGCTTCGTCAAGCCTTCTTTGTTTCTAGTGTCTGTACTCAAACTAGTTTGCTTCCGCATGTGCTTGAATGCTTGTATGAGTTGAGTGTCGGGTCATGAGACCCCTACCTGTATGAACATGTTATGTATGGCTCTCCGGAGCCTTTAAATAAAGTACTTGAGTTGTAGAGTTTTGTTGTGATGCCATGTTGTATTTACATATATCGAGCATATTGTCTGTATGATTGAAATGCTTGGTATGTGTGCGATCCGACAATCTAGTTGTTTATCCTCGGCAGCCTCTCTTATGGGGAAATGTAGTCTAGTGCTTCCATGAGCCATAGTAGTCCGCTACAGCCCAGCACTACTGCTCCGGACACTTGACTGGCTGGCATGTGTTTCACTTCGTTCTTGTGTCTGTCCCTTCGGGGAAATGTCACGCGGTGACATCCGGAGTCCTGCCTAGCCTTCTACAGCCCGGGTTCCCAGAGTCCTGTTAGCCCAGCGCTACAGCCCGGATTCACACTCTGCTGACCGACACGCTCGATGTTGATTCATGTATGCCTGTCCCCGTAAGTTTGTGCCGCTTTGGGTTCACGACTAGCCATGTCGGCCCGGGTTCTCTATCATATGGATGCTAGCGACACTATCATATACGTGAGCCAAAATTCGCAAACGGTCCCGGGCCATGGTAAGGCGACACCCGTGGGAATACCGTGCGTGAGGCCGCAAAGTGATATGAGGTGTTACAGGCTAGATCGGTGTGACTTAGAATCGGGGTCCTCACAGGTCGATCGTGAAGACGTACGACTACATCAACCGCATTGTCATAACACTTCTGCTTACAGTCTACGAGGGTACGTAGACGACACTCTCCCCTCTCGTTGCTATGCATCACCATGATCTTGCATGTGCGTAGGAATTTTTTTCAAATTACTACATTCCCCAACACTTGGATGCTCATATTGGCTCCTACATATTATACAATGATCTTTACCGGTCAAACCGCATAACAACATACGTTATTCCCTTTGTCATTTGTATGTTACTTGCCTGAGATTTGATCGTCGGTATCCTCATACCTACTTCCATCTCGTTACCGGCAAGTCTCCTTAATCGTTCCGTAATGCATCATCCCGTAACTAACTCATTAGTCACATTGCTTGCAAGGCTCATAGTGATGTGCATTAGCGAGAGGGCCCAGAGATACCTCTCCGATTCACAGAGTGACAAATCCTAATCTCGATCTATGCCAACTCAACAAACACCATCGGAGACACCTGTAGAGCATCTTTATAATCACCCAGTTACGTTTGTGATGTTTGATAGCACACAAGGTGTTCCTCCGGTATTCGGGAGTTGCATAATCTCATAGTCAGAGGAACATGTATAAGTCGTGAAGAAAGCAATAGAATAAAACTAAACGATCATTATGCTAAGCTAACGGATGGGTCTTGTCCATCACATCATTCTCTAATGATGTGAGCCCGTTCATCAAATGACAACACATGTCTATGGTCAGGAAACTTAACCATCTTCAATTAACGAGCTAGTCAAGTAGAGGTATACAAGGGACACTCTGTTTGTCTATGTATTCACACATGTACTAAGTTTCCGGTTAGTACAATTCTAGCATGAATAATAAACATTTATGATGATATAAGGAAATCTAAATAGCAACTTTATTATTGCCTCTAGGGCATATTTCCTTTAGTCTCCCACTTGCACTAGAGTCAATAATCTAGTTCACATTGCCATGTGATTTAACACCAATAGTTCACATCACCATGTGATTAACACCCATAGTGCACATCGTCATGTGTCCTACATCCAAAGGGTTTTCTCGAGTCAATAATGTAGTTCACATCGCTATGTGATTAACACCCAAAGAGTGATCATGTTTTGCTTGTGAGAGAAATTTAGTCAACGGGTCTGCCACATCCAGAGTCGTATGTATTTTGCAAATTTTCTATGTCTACAATGCTTTGCACGGAGCTACGCTAGCTAATTTCTCCTACTTTTGATATGTGTCTTGATCGAGACTTAGAGTCATCCAGATCGGTGTCAAAGCTTGCATCAACGTAACTCTTTACGATGAACTCTTTGTCACCTCCATAACCGAGAAACATTTCCTTATTATTGCCTCTAGGGCATATTTCCTTCACTCCGCCCATTCCTTGCGGGGCATCAGGCTCTCGATGAGCACTGGTGACGGCGGTTCTTTGGGTGGGTCGTCGATCATGCTGCCGAGCAGCTCTGGATCTTTTGCACGGTGGATGGTAAACTGCTCATCACACCTCCTCTGCAATATGTCGATTGTGCGGCCAAGGACTGTCATGCCAATATCGCTGACGATGGGCCATGGTACCTGCACCGGCCGATGAAGCTCTTGCTCCTCGACCTGCTCCGACTCGTTGTACTTGCCGAAGATGTAATGCAGGTACGGGTCGATGTCGAAGCTTTTTCATTGCCTGGCATGCTTAGAATGACTAATGCTAGATGGGTGAGGACTAGATCTATGCAGAGTGTCACGACGGTGCGTTGCCGCCTGGGTTATATGCAGCAAACCATTAGCTGGTGGCGGGAGAGCGATGAGGGAAGAGGCATGGATTTTACAATTCACCCATGTGGTGCATGGGAAGCATTCTCTGGAGCGCCGGAAGACTAAGTGGAGCACACACACAACCCGAATACCGTATGCGGTGCAACGTGTTATTTATCACACACGTGTTTACATATGGAAACGTATGTGTAACTTACTAATCATTACGCAGTACTCGCAGACGCATCGTGTGCGATACTCCTAGCTACCACAAGCAACTAGTTTGCATTTTCAAAGTTTTTTGTACAAATAGAATTTCACATGAACTAACTATAGTAACTGTCTGTGTTATAATTTCTCATCACAAACAGTTCACCCGAGTGGGTTGTTTGCTGTGTATCACACACATATTGTTTCAATGAATCGTTTGTGTTCTTTTGGCTCATCGCAAACAGATCACCTATGTGAACTGTATGCCGCATATCACACACATCTTGTTAAGTTGATCCTTTTCTGTTCTCTTCCCTAATCGAAAATAGTTCGTTCGAGTCAACCGTATGCCGTATATCACACACACCTTGATCTAGCTGACCGTTTCTGTTGCATTCCCTAATAGCGCACAATTCATCGAAGTGAACCATATACCGTATATCGCACACACATTCATATGGCTGCCCGTTTCTGTTGTTCTGACTTGTCGCAAACAGTTCTTCTAGATCAATTGTATGCCCCGCGTCGCACACGTAACTAAAATCTGAACCCTGTTTGTTGTCTCCGCCATCGCAAATGTTTTGCATCTTTTTTGACGGGTTTTTTACATCCACGTTTGCGATTAATGCATCGCACACAGTTTCGTGAAAGGGTCTCTGATTGTAGTGTCATGTTAGCAGCATCCTGCAATAATGACTCCTTCGAGGCGGAGTGTTGCTCGCTCTTCACCGCGGCGGCGGTGCGCGTCTTCAGCCATATCTAAGAGCATCTCCAGCCGCGCCCCCAACAGGCCCTCCCTAGGCATTTTCCCGCACCGGCGCCCCAAAATCGGCCCAGTCGCGCCCCCAGGAGCCCGTTTTTCGCCAGCTTGGGCCGAAATTGGCGCCGGCGGACCGAGGCAGAACCGGGCGCGCCGGGGGCACCCGGGGGCGCCAAGGCGAGACGATTTGGCACAAAAGCGGTTGGGCCCGCCGAGTCGGCGACACGCAGTTTCATCGCACTCATCGCCTCGGTTCCCGCGGGAATCAATGCAAAGGCTGCCGCACTACCGCGCGGGTCAGCCTCCATTGATGCCTCATGGGCAGCACAGTGAACGCTCCACGACGCACATCCAGCCATGCGTCGTCCGGCATGCAGCTCGACGCCGCCCAGCGACGCCTATAAAAGGCGACCTCCCCGCCGGTGGATGCCACAGCTCTCATTTCCCCCCCCCCTCTCCGACGTAGAAAGCAGCACTCCCTGCCCTCTCCCCGCCAACCAGAAAGATGGCCGAGAGGTACCCAAACGGAGGCGTGGCTGTTGTACGAGGCGGAGTACCCGGCGCCCCCGGACATGCGGGTGTCGTGGACGTGGAGGTTGGGCACCGGCGACGTCCCGATGCCATCAGTGCCCGAAGGGGTGACGCGGCTCGGCGAGATCGCCCGCATTCACTCCTCCCTGATGGAGGAAAAGCAGAACGAGCCGCACTACGCCGCCGACAGTCACGCCCTCTAGACGATGTACTTCGAGCGCCATCGCGAGGAGCAGATCGCCTCCACCAACGGCGTCATCCCGCGGGGCCGCCACAACGCCGACGGGCGGCGCGAGTGTTGGGGCTTTCTGGGCCGCATGCTCGAGGCCGTCCTCGACCACATCGAGACCGGCAACGTGTTGCGCCTCGAGTACCCTCAGCGGCCGTCCTTCTCTTGCCGCCGTGGTAGCTCCTGGACGCCGCGGCGGATGGAGCCGGGGTCGTCCTCGTCATCGGGATCCGGCTCGCCGCCGCGCTCCGCCCCGTCAAACCCAAGCCGGAGGAGACGCCGCTCTGGCACCCTCGTCATCAATGAGGCTGCCGGACCGCCCCCCCCCCCGCGCGGATCCTACCGCCTGGTACGGCTGAAGCCGCAAGCCTGGGCTGCTCCCGGTGAAGCCGGAGCATGTCGAGATGGCGGCTCCCAACGATGAGTCTTCCCTCAAATGGGCGAAGGAGGACTACGCCCGGGAGCAGGTACGCCTCCAGTATCGGGCATACGAGGAGCTACAGGCCCGTCGCCGCGGTCGTGAGGAAGGTGGCGTCATCGTCCTTGACAGCGACGAGGAGGGCGAGGCCGGGCCGTCCAGCACACCACCGTGCCTCGGCGACCTGGTTCGGGGATGCAGCAGGGACTGCGCGAGCCCAAGCCAGCCACGCGACGATGACAGCGGTGGCCACTACACCCGCTTCTACAGGCTCCTCGGCATGTAGACGGTGGCGACGGCGACGGCGGTGGCGGCTAGGCGTAGTTTAGGCATTGTTAGGCGTAGTTTGCTTGTGTTTTATGTTTTTTGTATAAATTTGAATAAAGTTTCGCCGAGTTCGTGCAAAAAACACCGAGTTTTCATATATTTTGTACGGACGTCGCCGAACCCGGGGCGACCTGTGGGCCGACGACTGGGAGCTAGGTCGCCCCCAGGGGCCAATCTAGCGTTTGCTCACCCCCAGGCGGCTCTTTATCGTCGCCCTAGGGGGTTGAACGGCTGGAGATGCTCTAACCTCCAGGACCCAAGCTTCAACCTCGATGCGCTGATCCACTCGGTGGCTCTTGAGCCCTGCTCTGCTGCTGCGGAGGCCATGAAGGATCATGTAGACGCCCTACTGAAGAAGTTCCTCTGCATCCCCAACCCCGAGGCTCTGGTAGTGGAGGTTGCGGTGGCAATGATGACAGCAGCGGCGACATGCGACGGGCTTCCGGCGGCCAAGGCGAGTGGTGGCGATGGCCAAGGCAGTGGTGGTGCTTCTTCCTGATTTTATTCCTGTAATCAATTACCGTGCCTCGTCGAGGCGTAAAAACTTATTGTTGAATTTGCGGAACACTTGTGCTTGTAATAATTGTGAGGGCTCTGCAATTTTCTTTTCATGCTAGGTTTCCTTCTTGTTTGCTTTTGTGCTCTGCGTCGGCAGGGCCCAGCCCCGCGCATACCTCAACCGACATTCGGGCATCCGAATTACCAGGACAACACCAAGGGGTGAGGGGCTATGTGACTAGTGAGGTCCCTGAGTTGCGATGCACAGGAGGTCCCCCTTGACGTGCGAGCAACCCTCATTAAGGAAGCATAGGCAACGACGAGGTCAATCCGGAGCCCCCACACCTTTCCTCGCCAGCTTTCACCTATGGGCGCGAGCAGACCTGGTAGGGTGGCACGCGCTAGGCTTCGCCTGGCATAGCCTCTGTGTCCAACCCCCTAGCGCACACCTCCCGAGGAGGAAGCTGAGCGATAGGACCATACAAAGAGCCGAGAGGCTATCCTAAGGTTAGTGCGGCCACTAGGGCGCCCCCAGTTGTTTATTCACCAGTGCGGAGCATGGTGCTTCCACTATGGCGTGGGTATAGCCGCATCTCGGCCGTGTCGTCCGCCAGCATGGAGCATGGGGCTTCCACTGGTGCGTGGGCATAGTCGCTCCTCGACCATGTCGTCCACCAGCGCGGAACATGGGGCTTCCACTAGAGCGTGGGTGGGAGTTCCCTCTGGGGGGAGACTCCAGGGCATGTACAGCCCCGTTCGTACGTGTGGCTAGCACAACAGAACTGGAGTAGGTGCATCTGGGCACTCATGAGCCAGCACGGGACTCACGAGGCCCTACCTCAATGCGGGTTGTACCTGATTTTTGCGGCGCGGGGTGCGCTTAAGACACCTGTGGGGCGATGGGGGGGTCCTACGCCGAATGTCCCTCTGAAGGATATTGCATGAGAAGGCCAGACACCAATGCCCCTGGAGGTGACGTGAACGGGGCCGACCCCCCAGACAGAGCTCAGCCATTGGTTTTATCGATGATGTAGGGATGGACCCGAGCACAGACGCCATGCCAAGTCTTCTCATGCAATGATCCCATGGAAAAACAGTCGGCGCACGGCTCCCTCTACGGCGAAGCACCGAACTGCGGCTGTATGAACCGGGTCGCGCGCCCTTACTTTCCCACACATGATTAGCTCATGCGAGAACAAGGCACCAAGGACCACGGGAGGTGATGCACATGGGAGCTGGCCTGCGGGACAGAGCTCGTCGCTTGGGTTTGTCAACGTTGCAGGGACGGAGCCGAGCACAGACGCCGTGCCAGTCCTTAATCATGAGGCGGTCGCGGGCCAGTTCGCGAGGGCGCAGCGACATCATACTGATGAAGCATCGGACATGCAGTTGAAATACTTGGGGAATTCATAAAGGCAAGGCCAATTCCAATACATGCACAAAAACGATACAACTGTTGGGTCGGGCCCTAGCAGCCTGAGGATGATGCAGCCCGAGGGGTGCCCTTAGTGAACAAACCAAAAAGTCACCTGACACCACCGTTGTAGGAGTGTTGGGGTAGCTGAAGATGCGCATCGCAGAGTTCGCTCCTCACGAGCCGAGGTCCAGGGGCTCGCGAGGGTCCGGTACCTCCTCTGTCAGGACCGCCCGGCGCTTTGCCTTGTGGGCCACCAAGGCTCCCTACATGAAGCGCTGGTACGAAGTGGTCGTGTTTAGCAGGTCAAACGGCATGCGGACGTAGCTGCAGGGGTAGCCCCCTACGAAGCATCCCTATTGAGGCCTGGGATGTTGACGCAGACGCGCAGCTCGCTTCCCGTGTCAGGGGCCGCGGCTACGCCAGGTGGTGTGGGGCGACGCTTGCCACGCATGGCTCGTGCCTCTTGAAGCTCTTCGATTGCCTTGGTGATGAACTCTTGCGTGCCTGGCGCCTCGCACCTTGCGCCTTGTGCCTTGCTCATAGAGGCACGCATCAAAGCACGCCACCACGTGGTGCCCGAATGTAACGCTCTGAATCTGATGCGCCAGGTGGCTTCTAGTTATTCATCATCTTTGCCATCTCATTCGCTTGTGTGTTGCATCTTGCCATGTCATCATGTGCATTGCATCTGCATGAATTTCAAAACTTGCATCCGGCCTCTTTATCCGTTGCCCATTTCGCCATTTGACACTCTCGCACGCGCCCGCGACACCTTTGAATATTATTTTAAAAGTGGCCGGAAAATGTTCTCGGAATGGGATGAAAGTTGGCGTGAGGTGTTGTTATGTTGTCAGTAGACCGCCTGCCAAGTTTCATCGCGTTCGAAGTCCATTTGATGCCCCAACGGATAACTATAGCAGCATTATAGCCGGTTAAACGTCAGATGTTTTCGGTATCCGGGAACAGTTACCGGGCCGCTCTTATCTTCTCTCCTCTCAGACCAACCCCTCTTCACAGCCCACCAACCACTTACCTAAGCCTCCTTCAATCTGGACCGCCCGAAGACGATCGAACGGTCCGAAAATGGTCTAAACCCCTAATCCTAGCCTCCCTGCCTATAAAAGGAAGGCCTAGCCCCTCCACAATTGGAAACCCTAGCCCCACCTCAAAAGCCGTCCCGCCGCCACCTCCCAGCTTCTTCCCCGCACGGCCCGCCCAGACCCATACGGGGCCCGCCCCGGACCCGAAGCCGCGCATGCCCGCACAACGCCGCCATCCGCCCCATCGCCCGTGCCTCCCGCGACTCCGCGGCGTCGCCTCGTCTCGCCACCTTCGACCACTGCCCATCGACGGCATCTTTGCCGCCCGTCGCCTACATCCGCCGCCTCGCCGGACTCTCCCCAGGTCGACCCCGCGCCGCCCTGTAGCACCTCGCCACTGGACCCGACATGCACCGCGCCGCCGAGTTCTTCGCCCGCCTCCGTCGGGAAGGGGTTCCTCGGGGCCGGATACACCCGGATCCGACCGGAACCGCCGCCCCCATGGCCTCCTGCTGGCCCTTCCCTGTCCTTCGTGCCGGTGCCGGCATGGCCTCGCCCGCTCCGGATCGAGGGCGACAAGCATCGTCGCTCGCTCGCCTAGGTGATTGGAACCCCCCTCTATCCCTCGCCCATGCGTCGTATAGTAGTTATCGCTCACCCCTATTTTTTTCCTGAATTCAACTAAGTCCCTGAATTTCAACATCATGCATGCATCTTCACCATGTTGTAACTATGTGCAGGTGTGTCCGAATGATATGATCTTGATATGTGCTTGTTCATCTCGTGATGCTCTACATGATGGTGTGTTTTGCATGCATGTTAGGATGCAATATGCCATGTTAATCCCTATTGCAAGAGTGCTATATGATATAAACTGCTGGACCTTATCATAACTTGCTGTTTTGTCTTGTTCGGTGCATTTTGTGTGTGCATCTTTTGTGCACCATGTCTACATAGGAGCATATTCATGCCATATTGATAGTGGTGCAATCCATGTATTTTTATGAGCATTGTGGTGACTAGCACAAGCTTGCAAATTGTGCTACTTAATGTTGCTAATTTCTAAGACTTAGTAATTTTTGCAAAGTCTGAAACTGTTACATTGTGATGCTATGTTAAGTTAAAGCTACCATCAATTCCGTGCATAATCTGGAGATGTTTAGTTCACATGTTTTGATGTCCATGTTATGCTCTATCATGCCATGCCTTTTGATGCCTCATACATGTCATGTAGAATATGTTTTCATTGCCATGAATATGCCTAAATGATGTTCCAGTTTTCTGTTAACTTCATGATGCCATGTTGTGAGCTTGGTATTGATCAATCTATGCCTCTTTTGGTGATGCTCCTTTTATATGAATTGAAGTATGATATGATTTATTTGTCCACATGCCAAGTTCTCTAATTTTGGACTTCGTATGACCCATGTTCCATGCTTGCAAACATGCTATGCTGATGTTGCTGTTCTACACTTGTTGAAACTGTTATAACTTTCAATCTTATCTGGATGGTTCCCACTAGTCCATGAGTCATATGAATATGATGCCTGGATGTTATTTTCTCATTGTAATGTTTAATTTGATGCCATGCCCTTGGTTGTCATTATAACTTGCTCTAGATTGTCTCTTTCTTGCTCTCAAGTTGCCATCATGCTAAATCTGTCATCCTGCAAATAGCATGTTCCATTTTGCAAAACATCCTTGTGATTACTCCATACTTCATATGAACTTGTCCCATGGACTAAGCTGAAGTATATCATGTCTACTACATGTCCATGCCTTTTGAATATTTATTTAAGTTGCTATGCTTGCTGATATGTGCCTCCAAAGTCAGCATCATAATGTTATGTTTTGCATTCCCAGATTTCTTCTAATTCCGAGAATCAACTTATATCTTGTTGCGTCTTGTCTTGTTGATTGCCATTGTTCTAGGGCTCATATGGAGATGTTTAGTAATAATGTTTTGGCATGTTTGACCTGTACTTTGATGCCATGCTTTTGTTTGATATGTTCTTGCACTATACCATCTTTGTTTCATGCCTCCAAGTGCTCACATGTATGCTCTGTTTTGTCATAATCTGTGTTATTAAGTTGCTTTTTGCATTGCTCATCTTGGATTAATCTTGATGCCTATGAACCTGAACCTTAAAGATGTTTTGAAGCATGTTATCCGTACATTGAGTACATGTCAAGTTCTTGCTCATATGTTTCTTGTAGCAGGTTGTTTCCTTGATTGCAAAGTGCTTAGTTGATGTTTTGGGCAAATTGTGTTTGAACCTTGTAGTGAGTGTATGTGTTGAACCGTTGCTCCATTTTGAGCATGCTCTATATGAAACTTGCTTAGTTTTACATGTAGTTTCATGTTACCTTGCTGCATCCATGTTTGGAGTGTTTTTTATGTTGTTTGCATTTTGCGTCAATGCCATATTTAACTTGTTTTGCTCATATCTTCTAGGCCGTAGCTCCGAGTTAAAAGAACTTTATATGTAACTTGACTAGAAGACCGTGTAGATCATCTTGGTGCACTTTAACTTGATGTTTAACAACTTCAACATTGTGTTCTAATCAGATCTGGACCAATTTCGAAATTTGCATATGAGGACTTACCGGAATTGTTAAATGTTGTTTCCGACCTCATTTAAACTTGCTTTGATGTGTTGTTCTTGTATGCATCATCGCTTGCCATGAGTAGCATCATTTAGACTTTGATGTGTTGGTCGAGCGTCATGTCTTGTTTATGTCTTGTGTGTTTACCATGTCATTTGCTTCTTTCCGGTTGTGCTCCATCTCGATAGTACCTGTTCCGTTGTGATTGTGAGGACTCGTTCGACTACGAGGCTTCATCTTCTTCATGGACTCGTTCTTCTTCCTAGCGGGATTTCAGGCAAGATGACCATCACCTTGGATCTCACTACTATCTTTGCTATGCTAGTTGTCTCGATGCTATCACTATGTCGCGCTACATACCACTTGTTATCAAGCCTCCCAAATTGCCATGATAGCCTCTAACCTTTTTCACCCTTCCTAGCAAACCGTTGTTTGGCTATGTTACCGCTTTGCTCAGCCCCTCTTATAGAGTTGCTAGTTGCAGGTGCAGTTGCAGGTTGTTCCATGTTGTAACATGGATATCATGAACTTTGTTGGGATATCACAATATCTCTTATTTAATTAATGCATCTGTATACTTGGTGAAGGTGGAAGGCTCGGCCTTATGCCTGGTGTTTTGTTCCACTCTTTCCGCCCTAGTTTCCGTCATACCGGCATTATATTCCTTGATTTTGCATCCCTAACACGATGAGGGGTATGGGACCCTCTTGATAGTTCGCCTTGAATAAAACTCTTCCAGCAAGGCCCAATGTTGGTTTACCATTTGTCTAACCATACCTAAACTTGCATAGGGACTTGCCGGCCCTCATGGTGATGCGGAGCATCCCACGATCATCCCCATGGAAGCACCTACACCTCCAACGTCACCACTTGGACCAATGACAAGAGCCCGAGCGAAGGCTATCAAAGATAAGGTGAACTCAGTCCTCTCTGAACTTCCAGTTTCCATGCATGAGAATTGAATACTACCTCAAGTGGAAACCCTATGCGAGATCAGGTACTTGGAGGAAAGCCACGGACCAACTACACTCAACGGACAAGACGGTGAGGATGCCAAGTTCATGGGACAAGAAGAAGAACGGCTCGAAGTCCCCAGGCTCCGGACGTCCGACGACCTCCAGGCTCCGGATGTCCGGCCCCCTCCGGACGACCGACGCTTCCACACCCGAGCCAAAACTACGGACTTTCGAAGCGCTACGGACGACCGATGACCTCCAGGCTCCGGACGTCCGACCCCATCCGGATGTCGAACCGAAGTCCATCCGAGGCGAATCTACGGATGTCTGACAGGCACCAAACGTCCGGACCCTCGCGAGCCTCCGGACGACCGGTGACCTCCGGACGTCCGACGCCTGTCCGTTGTTTCGTGTTGGGCTGCAGCCCATGTACCCCTTTGCCCCCTCTTTGGCACTAAGACTATATATACTCCACCTCGTCCAACTTTCTAGGGTTAGCAAAGGATTAGCTCATGTTTGTGTGAGAGCTTTTCTCATCCACTTGGTTACCTTCTCCATGGAGATTCGAGCCTCCACCGGAGAAGATCCCCCAAGCGGATTCAAGACCCCTTTTAGGGAATAACTCAAGACCTCCTCACGGAGAAGACCGGCAACCCTTGTATCGTCCTTAATTGATCGTGTATCTTTCCTTATGTACTCAAGGATCTAGCACATGTGTGACTTATTCGTGTTGGTTTAGTGTTTCCTCTTGTGTTTCCCC
Organism: Triticum urartu; assembly: GCF_003073215.2. NCBI lineage: Eukaryota > Viridiplantae > Streptophyta > Magnoliopsida > Poales > Poaceae > Triticum > Triticum urartu. The sequence goes on from NC_053026.1 coordinate 227,425,947, forward strand.
TTGTGTTTTCCCCCTCGTGTTCCTCGTGTTCTTCGCGGGATCCGCTCCTTTCGTGAAAAATCGGGCGATTAGGGTTCTACCCTACATCATCTTGGTATCAGAGCCACGTTGATCACGATTTTGGAGCCTCCCCATTGTGTTTCTAGCCTTGTTTTGTTGTTTTTCGTCCTAATTCGAAAAATTCCCCACAAAAATAGCCCCAAACTTTTTTTGTGATTTGTTCGTGTGTTGAGATTTTGTTGGTTTGGATCCGTGGATTTGCTTTGTTTTGAGTTGATCTAGCTTTTCCCCCCTCCCCCCTTTCCATCCACAAAATCCACCGGTTTTGACCATTTTCGTCATCCCCATCACAAACATGTGAAGTTCATTCCGTGCCCGAAATTCACCCAGGCACCGAACGTCCGACCCAGCCCAGACGTCCGACGATCGGACGATCAACAGAGCCCGGACGTCCGACGAACCCTGACGAAACTGAATTTCTTTCAGTTTTGCACCACCACCGCCCCACAATTCCGCATACGCACTCCTACCACCTATAAACCATCACCACTTCCGCATACCACCACCATTGCTTACCCGTCTCGCAGTACGACACGTGTTGCCACTTCGAGCTTTGAGAATTTGAGTTGCGGTTCCGTATCCTTTTGTGTTTCTGCTATCTAGGTACGGTTCGACATCAACATCACCGCCGCTCATCTTCGCCACGGACGCGTCATCAACAACAACATTGACTACATCTTGGTATTCGTGCTACCTTTTTGACACCATACCATAAGCAAGAACGGTAACCTCGTCTTAGTATTGGACATATCACTCTTGCCATTACATTGATAGCCATCATATCCTTACTCCTTTGCGTTACTTACCCATCGAGACTAGCCATTGAGTATTGCCGGCAACGAGACATGTGCACATTAGTGATCATACTTCCCATAGCATACATACATCATTGTTGCATATATTGGTATCATCTCTTGTGTCACAAAGTTGTCATCGCACACACAATTGCTACCTTGGTTCGTCAAGCATTGCATGAGAAAAGAGCTCAAACATCAAAGAGCCAAACAAGCTTTTAAGCAAAGAGGAAAGATAAGCAAAGAGCTTTTAGGCAAGAACCATAGCATCATACAATATTAAGATTGTCATACTAGATCATCTTGGATCATATCATAAAAACACCTTGCATAGAGCATACTTGGGATAGAAGTCGTTGCATTTTTTCTAAGTAGGTTGTGCACAAGTTCTTTGTATCCGCCTATTGTGCAATCGTGCTAGCGTCTCTCTAGTGTTGTGTGACAAGAGCATTTTTGTGGATTCCACATTTTGGCTCACCCTTGGTTGCACAACCCCACTTATCTTTTTGCGTGTGTGTTTCCGTGTACCTTAGATGCTTGGCCTACTTGTTACATTGCATCTTGCGAATCTTTTCCAGCATTATTGAAGCTCACTTACAATTGCATCAAATTTTGTGCCACCATCGTAACCAAGCTCCACCATAAGCTTTTACTTGTGTAGGTGTGAGAAACTGACAAGAGCTAGTACCAATTGTGCTATTTCCTTGTCCTACATTGGAGTGATCATCGATCCACTTTCAACTTCGGTCAAGGTACATTTGGTATTCGTTCTTCTCTTTCTACCACTCACATTTGTCTTGGAATTATGGATAGGCCAAGTACTTCTACCAACCCACTCTTCATTGAGCACGATGACGACATGAACTCCTACGTCACCAAGAGTCACCTCTTTGGTGCACAACATGCTTTGCATCAAGAGCAACAAGCCATGCGTGAACGCATCGACAACCTCGCCGCCGACTTGCAACTCCCCGAGCAATGTACAAGGGACTACTTCGACCACAAGCTCGAAGATCAGAAGCAAGAGAATGACGCAAGGATGGACGAAATTCACGCTTTGTTGCTCAACCACTCTTCTCCCACTTCTTCTTCATCAAGAAGGGCTCGCTCAAGTCGACACTCCGACTTCACCCTCTCCGGCTCAAGTACACCGACATCAAACACTCTACACCGAGTTGCACGCAATGATCGTCAAGCAAGCCTCAATCCTCTACGTGACACCGACTCTCAATAGCTTCGACGATGTAAAACCCAAGAGGCTTTTGCGCTAGCACGAGAACGGCAACGCGAACACCAACATGAAGAGGAAGAGCGAGCGCATTTACACCAAGTTGCACAAGATGCCGAGGCACAACGCCAAGAACAACAACTCCGTGAAGCTCAAGCACTTATGGCGCAATAAGCCCTCCGAGATTCAAGTCGAGCCATAGCCGACCGAGGCCAACAAGCTCATGAACATGAAGAAGCACTTCACGAAGAAATTCAAGAACGAAGATTTCAAGCTCGCGTGCATCGTCAAGTTCCTCAAGTTCCTCCTCGAGCTCGACAAGCTCCTCCACAAGCTCGCCAAGAACATCAAGGTCATCAAGCGCATGAAGACAATGGAAATCCTCCACGACAAGAGCAACATGAGGTTGACAACCCTCCTCACCAAGATCGAGCAACACGAGCTTGACAATCATCAACAACATGGGCGTCATCATCCCCGACCCCAACACAATGAAGAGCAACGCTATGGCAAGATCAAGTTCACCATGCCCAAGTTCAACGGAAGCAACGATCCCGAAGAGTACCTTTCATGGGCATTGAAGGTCGATAAAATCTTCCGTTTGCACAACTATGAAGAAGAGAAGAAGATCGCGATGGCATCCCTTGAGTTCCAAGACTATGTCCTCATTTGGTGGGAACAAGTTATCGAGCGCCGAGAGGCAAGAGGTGAACCACCCATCACTACGTGGGCGCAAATGAAGGATGTCATGAGAGCACGCTTCGTGCCTACCTACTACAACCGCGACCTCTTCAAGAAACCCCAACTACTCAAGCAAGGAACCAAGAGCGTTGAAGAGTACTACAAGGAGATGGAGATTGCCATGATATGAGCCAATGTCACGAAAGATGATGAGCAAACTATGGCACGTTTCTTGAATGGACTCAACCATCCCATCAAGAAGATCGCCAACTTCCAGCCATACTCAAACCTCATCGAGCTAGTGCATCAAGCTACCAAAGTGGAACGTCAAGTGCAAGATGACTTCAATTATGCCAAGTTCTCTTCCAAGACATACGGCCTCTCCAACAATCATGCTTCAACGACTCCAACATCTTCGACTACCCCGAGTCATCCACCTTCTACAAGCAACCTCAAGCTGAGAGCTTCATCATCACCTACCCCAACCGATGAGACCGTCAAGACAAGTTCCTTCAAATGCTTCACTTGCGGCAGTCGAGGCCACAAGTCATTTGAGTGTAAAAACAAGCACACCATGATACTCGACAATGACGGAACCCATGACTCCATGAGTGAAGAGGAGATGAAAGCTCTTGAGCAAGTGGCAATGCACTGGCGCATGACCGATGAAGAATAAGATCAAGTCTTCTGTGATGAAGATTCAAGTCCCGCTCTCGTTATCTCCAAGGTCTTGACTCTTCATCATCATCAACAAGAAGAAGACCAAAGATGCCACATATTTCATACCAAGGCCGGCATGAATGGAAGATCCGTCAAGGTCATCATCGATGGAGGGAGTTGTCATAACCACGCAAGTGAAGAACTTTGCTCCAAGCTCCAATTGCCCAAGACGAAGCACCCACATCCCTACAAAGTTCAATGTCTTAGCGACTCCGGCACTATCCAAGTTGAGCATCAAGTACAAGTCTCCTTCAAAATTGGCGCCTATGAAGACACTTTGGAGTGTGATGTCGTTCCAATGACCTTTTGCCACCTTCTCCTTGGACGCCCATGGCAATTTCATAGAGGTGTGATCCACAACGGCCGAACGAACCACTACATCTTCAGGATGAAGGGAAAGGAGTACGTACTTCGCCCCATGTCTCCAAGCCAAGTGATCGCCGACAAGCAAGCCACTCATCGTGGAGATAATAGTGAGAGAGTGATCCACCAAAAAGAGAGTGAGCGCCACAAGCCCAAATTGAGCGACTCCACGATGAGCGACAAGAAGAACCTAGTTCTATTTGCCACCACACGTGAGATGAGAGAAGTGTGTGAGAACCCATCTAGTGTCATGCACTATGACCTTTCGTGCCATGATGAGGCACCAAAAGCTAACACCTCTCACACTCTACCTTTAGTGTTATCTTCTCTTTTGCAGGAATTTCAAGACGTTTTCACCGACGAGCTACCTCCGGGTCCACCTCCTCTAAGAGGCCTTAAGCACCAAATCAACATCATCCCCAGAGCGCCCCTTCCTAACAAGGTTCCCTACCGCGTCCACCCCGAGGAACCTACGAAGATCCAATGGCAAGTTCAACTACTCATCCACTTTGGACACGACAAGACACTTGCTACGCTCTCCAAGCACTCTTTTTGTCCAATGATGCTTCACGACGTCAATTGCTTCACCAACCAATACTCTACATGTCGCCGAGCTAAGTGCAAAGTCCAATCTCTTGGCTGTTACATGCCACTTCCAACTCCATATCAACCATGGGAGGATTTTAGTCGGAATTTAGTGCTTGGGTTGCCCAGAAATAGGAATGGAAAGGATTCCGTGTTTGTTGTTGTGAACCGATTCTCCACCAAGGCTCATTTCATATCTTGCCACAAGATAGATGATACTTCACATATTACACATCTATTTTGTAGAGAAATCTTGCAAACATGCCTACCGATCGCCGAATATGCATACAAGATCGACCTCCCATGCGACAAGTACGACATGAGTGACATTTTCAACGTCAAAGATCTACCCCCGTACAATGGTGATGAAGAATTTGATCCGAGGACGGATCTTCCCCAAGGGAGGGAAGATGATGCGGAGCATCCCACGATCATCCACATGGACGCACCTACACCTCCAGCGTCACCACTTGGACCAATGGCAAGAGCCCGAGCCAAGGCTATCAAAGATAAGGTGAACTCACTCCTCTCCGAACTTCCACTTTCCATGCATGAGAATTGGCTACTACCTCAACTGGAAACCCTATGCGTGATCAGGTACTTGGAGGAAAGCCACTACCAAGTACACTCAACGGACAAGACTGTGAGGATGCCAAGTTCACGGGACAAGAAGAAGAACTGCTCGAAGTCCCCAGGGTCCAGATGACCGACAGACCCCAGACGTCCAACGACCTCCAGGCTCCGGACGTTCGGCCCCCTCCTGACGACCGACGCTTCCACACTCGAGCCAAAACTATGGACTTCCAAAGCGCTACGGACGACCGACGACCTCCAGGCTCCGGACATCCGACCCCGTCCGGACATCCGACAAGCACCGGACGTCCGACCCCGTCCGGACGTCCGACAGGCACTGAACGTCCGGACTCTCACGAGCCTCCGGGAAACCGGTGACCTCCGGACGTCCGACGCCTGTGCGCTGTTTCGTGTTGGGCCGCAGCCCATGTACACCTTCGCCCCCTCTTTTGCACTAAGACTATATATAGTCCACCTCGTCCAACTTTCTAGTGTTAGCAAAGGATTAGCTCATGTTTGTGTGAGAGCTTTGCTCATCCACTTGGTTACTTATCCATGAAGATTCGAGCCTCCACCGGAGAAGATCCCCCAAGCGGATTCAAGACCCCTTTTAGGGAAGAACTCAAGACCTCCTCACGGAGAAGACCGGCTACCCTTGTATCATCCTTAGTTGTCCATGGATCGTGTATCTTTCCTTATGTACTCGAGGATCTAGCACATGTGTGACCTATTCGTGTTGGTTTAGTGTTTCCTCTTGTGTTTCCCCTTGTGTTTTCCCTCTTTTCCCTCTCATGTTCCTCGTGTTCTTTGCGGGATCCGCTCCTTTCGTGAAAGATCGGGCGATTAGGTTTCTACCCTACATCACATGGATTTTTATTAGCCCACCCCCAGGCCAGTGCTCGTTTGAGTGTTGGTTCGAACCGAGTGGACTGCGGGGCCACCTCGGGGAAACTTGAGGGTTGGTTTTGAAGGAAATATGACCTAGAGGCAATAATAAAGTTGTTATTTATATTTCCATATATCATGATAAATGTTTATTATTCATGCTAGAATTGTACTAACCGGAAACTTAGTACATATGTGAATACATAGACAAACAGAGTGTCCCTAGTATGCCTCTACTTGACTAGCTCGTTAATCAAAGATGGTTAAGTTTCCTAGCCATGGACATGTGTTGTCATTTGATGAATGGGATCACATCATTAGAGAATGATGTGATGGAAAAGACCCATCCGTTAGCTTAGCATAATGATTGTTCAGTTTTATTGCTACTTCTTTCTTCATGACTTATACATGTTCCTCTGACTATGAGATTATGCAACTCCCGAATACTGGAGGAACACCTTATGTGCTATCAAACGTCACAATGTAACTGGGTGATTATAAAGATGCTCTACAGGTGTCTCCAATGGTGTTTGTTGAGTTGGGATAGATCGAGATTAGGATTTGTCACTCCATCTATCAGAGAGGTATCTCTAGCCCTCTCGGTAATGTACATCACTATGTGCCTTGCAAGCAATGTGATAATGAGTTAGTTGCGGGATGATGCATTACAAAACGAGTAAAGAGACATGCCGGTAACGAGATTGAACTAGGTATGATGATACCAACTATCGAATCTCGGGCAAGTAACATACCGATGACAAAGGGAAGAACGTATGTTGTTATGCATTTTGACCGATAAATATATTCATAGAATATGTTGGAACCGGTATGAGCATCCAAGTTCCGCTATTGGTTATTGACCGGAGATGAGTCTCGGTCATGTCTACATAGTTCTCGAACCCGTAGGGTCCGCACGCTTAAAGTTCTGTGACGATTTGTATTATGAGTTATGTGATTTGATGAAAGAAGTTTGTTCGGAGTCCCGAATGAGATCGGGGACATGACGAGGAGTCTCGAAATGATCGAGACGTAAAGATCAATATATTTGAAGGCTATATTCAGACATCGGAAAGGTTCTGAGTGGTTCGGGTATTTATCGGAGTACCGGAGAGTTACGGGAATTCGTCGGGGAGTATATGGGCCTTATTGGGCTTTAGGGGAGAGAGAGGGGACTGCCTAGGGCAGGCCACGCGCCCCCAAGTCCTAGTCCTGATTGGACTAGGGGGAGGGGTGGCACCCCCTCCTTCCTTCTCTTCTCACTTCCCCTTCCTTCTCTCCTACTCCTACTACTTGGAAAGGGGGGAATCCTACTCCCGATGGGAGGAGGACTCCCCAGGGTGCGCCATAGTAGAGGGATGGCCCTCACCCTCCTGCACTCATTTATATATAGGGGAGGGGGCACCCCATAGACACACAAGTTGATCATTGATCTCTTAGCCGTGTGCGGTGCCCCCTCCACCATAATCCACCTCGGTCATATCATAGCGGTGCTTAGGCGAAGCCCTATTCCGGTAGCATCATCATCACCGTCATCACGCCGTCGTGCTGACGAAGCTCTCCCTCGACACTCTGCTGGATCATGAGTTCATGGGATGTCACTGGGCCGAACGTGTGCAGATCGCGGAGGTGCCGTACTTTCAGTACTAGGATTGGTCGATCGTGAAGACGTATGACTACATCAACCGTGTTGTCATAACGCTTCCGCTTACTGTCTATGAGGGTATGTAGATAGTACTCTCCCCTCTCGTTGCTATGCATCACCATGATCTTGCGTGTGCGTAGGAATTTTGTTGAAATTACAACGTTCCCCAACAGTGGCATCCGAGCCGGGTCTATGCGTAGATGTTTATGCACGAGTAGAACACAAAGGAGTTGTGGGTGTGGGTATATACATATTGCTTGCCGTCACTAGTTGATTCTTGATTCAGTGGTATTGTTGGATGAAGCGGCTCAGACCAACATTACGCGTACGCTTACGCGAGACTGGTTCTACCGACGTGCTTCACACACAGGTGGCTAGTGGGTGTTTGTTTCTCCAACTTTAGTTGAATCAGATTCAATGAACAGGGTTCTTTCTAAAGATCAAAAAGCAATCACTATACTGTGTTGTGGTTTCTGATGTGTAGGTAAGAACGATTCTTGCTCGGCCCGTAGCAGCCATGTAAAACTTGCAACAACAAAGTAGAGGACATCTAACTTATTTTTGCAGAGCATGTTGTGATGTGATATGGTCAAGACAAGATGCTAAATTTTATTGTATGAGATGATCATGTTTTGTAACAGAGATATCGGCAACTGGCAGGAGCCATATGGTTGTCACTTTATTGTATGAAATGCAATCGCCAAGTAATTGCTTTACTTTATCACTAAGCGGTAGCGATAGTCGTAGAAGCAATATTTGGTGAGACGACAACGATGCTATGATGGAGATCAAGGTGTTGTGCCAGCGACAATGGTGATCATGACGGTGGTTTGGAGATGGAGATCAAAGGCACAAGATGATGATGGCTATATCATATCACTTATACTGATTGCATGTGATGTTTATCCTTTATGCATCTTATTTTGCTTAGATCGACGGTAGCATTATAAGATGATCTCTCACTAAATTTCAAGGTACAAGTGTTCTCCCTGAGTATGCACCGTTGCGAAAGTTTGTCATGCCGAGACACCATGTGATGATCGGGTGTGATAAGCTCTACGTTCACATACAACGGGTGCAAGCCAGTTTTGCACACGCGGAATACTCGGGTTAAACTTGACGAGCCTAGCATATGCAAATATGGCCTCAGAACACTGGAGACCAAAAGGTCGAGCATGAATCATGTAGTAGATATGATCAACATAGTGATGTTCACCATTGAAAACTACTCCATCTCACATGATGATCGGACATGGTTTAGTTGATTTGGATCACGTGATCAATTAGATGACTAGAGGGATGTCTATCTAAGTGGGAGTTCTTAAGTAATATGATTAATTGAACTTTAATTTATCATGAACTTAGTCCTGATAGTATTTGCATAACTATGTTGTAGATCAATAGCTCGCGATGTAGCTCCCTGTTTATTTTTGATATGTTCCTAGAGAAAAAATATGTTGAAAGATCATAGTAGCAATGATGCGGACTGGGTCTGTGATCTGAGGATTATCCTCATTCCTGCACAGAAGAATTATGTCCTTGATGCACCGCTAGGTGACGAACCTATTGCAGGAGCAGATACAGACATTATGAATGTTTGGTAAAGCTCAGTATGATGACTACTTGATAGTTTATTGCACCATGCTTTACGGCTTAGAACCGGGACTTCAAAAACGGTTTGAACGCCACAGAGCATATAAGATGTTCTAAGAGTTCAAATTGGTATTTCATAATCATGCCTGTGTCGAGAGGTAGAAGGCCTCTGACAGTACTTTGCCTACAAGATGGAGGAGAATAGCTCAACTAGTGAGCATGTGCTCAGATTGTCTGGGTACTACAATTGCTTGAATCAAGTGGGAGTTAATCTTCTAGATAAAATAGTAATTGACAAAGTTCTCTAGTCACTATCACCAAGTTATTAGAACTTAGTGATGAACTATAATATGCAAGGGATAACGAAAGTAATTCCCAAGCTCTTCGCAATGCTGAAATCGGCGAAGGTAGAAATCAAGAAATAGGATCAAGTGTTGATGGTTAACAAGACCACTAGTTTCAAGGAAAAGGGCAAAGGGAAAGAAAGAGGAACTTCAAAGAAGAATAGCAAGCAAGTTGCTGCTCCCATGAAGAAGCTCAAAGCTAGACCCAAGCCTAGAACTGAGTGCTTCTACTACAAAGGAAATGGTCACTAGAAGTGGAACTGCCCTAGATACATGGCGGATAAGAAGGATGGCAAAGTGAACAAAAGTATATATTTGATATACATGTTATTGATGTGTACTTTACTAGTGTTTATAACAACACCTCAGTATTTGATACTGGTTCAGTTACTAAGAGTAGTAACTCGAAACGGGAGTTGCAAAATAAACAGAGACTAGTTATGGGCGAGGTGGTGATGTGTGTTGGAAATGATGCCAAGGTTGATAAGATCACCATCGCACACTCCCTTCACCTTCAGGATTAGTGTTGAACCTAACATAAATGTTATTTGGTGTTTGCGTTCAGCATAAATATGATTGGATCATGTTTATTGCAATACGGTTATTCATTTAAGTAAAGAATAATTGTTGTTCTATTTACATGAATAAAACCTTCTGTGGTCATACACCCAAGGTGAATGGTTTACTGAATCTCAATCGTAGTGATAACATATTCATAATATTGATGACGAGAGATGCAAAGTTAATAATGATAGTGCAACTTATTTGTGGCACTGTCGTTTAGGTCATATTGGTGTAAAGCGCATGAAGAAACTCCATGCTGATGGGCTTTTGGAATGACTTGATTATGAATCACTTGATGCTTGCGAACCATGCCTCATGGGCAAGATGACTAAGACTCCGTTCTCCGGAACAATGGAGAGAGCAACTGACTTATTGGAAATAAGACATACTGATGTATGTGGTCCGATGAGTGTTGAGGCTCGCGGCGGGTATCATTATTTTCTGACCTTCACGGATGATAAGCAGATATGGGTATATCTACTTGATGAAACATAAGTCTGAAACATGTGAAAAGTTCAAAGAATTTCAGAGTGAAGTGGAAAATCATCATAACAAGAAAATAAAGTTTCTACGATCTGATCGCGCAGACGTATATTTGAGTTACGAGTTTGGTCTTCAACTAAAACAATGTGGAATAGTTTCACAAATTCATGCCACCTGTAACACCATAGCATAATGGTGTGTCCGAACGTCATAACCATACTTTATTGGATATAGTGCGATCTATGATGTCTCTTACCGATTTACCACTATCATTTTAGGGTTATGCATTAGAGACAGCTACATTCACGTTAAATAGGGCACCATCTAAATTCGTTGAGACGACACCATATGAACTATGGTTTGGCAAGAAAACAAAGTTGTCATTTCTTAAAGTTTGGGGCTGCGATGCTTATGTGAAAAAGCTTCAAACTGATAAGCTCGAACCCAAATCGGAGAAATGTGTCTTCATAGGATACCCCAAAGGAGACTGTTGGGTACCCCTTCTATCACAGATCCGAAGGCAAGATATTCGTTTCTAAGAAGTGAGTGGGAGGAAAGTAGAACTTGATGAGGTAATTGTACCTTCTCCCTAATTGGAAAGTAGTTAATCACAGAAATTAGGTCCAGTGATTCCTACACCAATTAGTGAGGAAGCTAATGATGATGATCATGAAACTTCTGATCAAGTTACTACTGAACCTCGTAGGTCAACCGGAGTAAGATTCGGACCAGAGTAGTACGGTAATCCTGTTCTGGAGGTCATATTACTTGACCATGACGAACCTACGAACTATGAGGAAGCGATGATGAGCCCAGATTCCACGAAATGGCTTAAGGCCATGAAATCTGAGATGGGATCCATGTATGAGATCAAAGTATGGACTTTGATTGACATTCCCGATGATCGGCAAGCCATTGAGAATAAATGGATCTTCAAGAGGAAGACGGACGCTAATAGCAGTGTTACTATCTACAAAGCTCGAATTGTCGAAAAAGGTTTTCGACAAGTTCAAGGAGTTGACTATGATGAGACCTTCTCACCCGTAGCGATGCTTAAGTCCGTCCGAATCATGTTAGTAATTGCCGAATTTTATGATTATGAAATTTGGTAAATGGATGTCAAAATTGCATTCCTTAATGGATATCTTAAAGAATAGTTGTATATGATGCAAACAGAAGGTTTTGTTGATTCACAAGGTGCTAACAAAGTGTGCAAGCTCCAGCGATCCATTTATGGACTGGTGCAAGCCTCTCGCGTTGGAATATACGCTTTGATAGTGTGATCAAAGCATATGGTTTTGTACAGACTTGTGGTGAAGCCTGTATTTACAAGAAAGTGAGTGGGAGCACTACAACATTTCTGATAAGTATATGTGAATGACATATTGTTGATCAGAAATAATGTAGAATTTTCTAGAAAGCATAAAGGAGTGTTTGAAAAGAGTTTTTCAAAGAAAGACCTTGATGAAGCTACTTACATATTGAGCATCGAGATCTATAGAGATAGATCAAGACGCTTGATATATTTTCAATGAGTACATACCTTGACAAGATTTTGAAGTAGTTCAAAATGAAAAGTCAAAGAAGGAGTACTTGCCTGTGTTGTAAGGTGTGAAGTTGAGTAAAGACTCAAAACCCGACCACGGCAGAAAATAGAAAGAGAATGAAAAGTCATTCCCTATGCCTCAGTCATAGGTTATATAAAGTATGCTATGCTGTGTACCAGACCTATAATGTACCTCATCATAAGTTTGGCAAGGGGGTACAATAGTGATCCAGGAGTGGATCACTGGACAGCGGTCAAAAATATCCTTAGTGGAATAAGGAAATGTTTCTCGGTTATGGAGGTGACAAAGAGTTCATCGTAAAGAGTTACGTTGATGCAAGCTTTGACACCGATCTGGATGACTCTAAGTCTCGATCAAGACACATATCAAAAGTAGGAGAAATTAGCTAGCGTAGCTCCGTGCAAAGCATTGTAGACATAGAAAATTTGCAAAATACATACGACTCTGAATGTGGCAGACCCGTTGACTAAATTTCTCTCACAAGCAAAACATGATCACTCTTTGGGTGTTAATCACATAGCGATGTGAACTACATTATTGACTCGAGAAAACCCTTTGGATGTAGGACACATGACGATGTGCACTATGGGTGTTAATCACATGGTGATGTGAACTATTGGTGTTAAATCACATGGCAATGTGAACTAGATTATTGACTCTAGTGCAAGTGGGAGACTAAAGGAAATATGCCCTAGAGGCAATAATAAAGTTGCTATTTAGATTTCCTTATATCATCATAAATGTTTATTATTCATGCTAGAATTGTATTAACCGGAAACATAGTACATGTGTGAATACATAGACAAACAAAGTGTCCCTAGTATGCCTCTACTTGACTAGCTCGTTAATCAAAGATGGTTAAGTTTCCTAGCCATGGACGTGTGTTGTCATTTGATGAATGGGATCACATCATTAGAGAATGATGTGATGGACAAGACCCATCCATTAGCTTAGCATAATGATCGTTCAGTTTTATTGCTACTGCTTTCTTCATGACTTATACATGTTCCTCTGACTATGAGATTATGCAACTCCCGAATACTGGAGGAACACCTTGTGTGCTATCAAACATCACAATGTAACTGGGTGATTATAAAGATGCTCTACAGGTGTCTCCGATGGTGTTTGTTGAGTTGGGATAGATCGAGATTAGGATTTGTCACTCCGTCCATCGGAGAGGAATCTCTGGGCCCTCTTAGTAATGTACATCACTATGAGCCTTGCAAGCAATGTGACTAATGAGTTAATTGCAGTATGATGCATTACGGAACGAGTAAAGAGACATGCGGGTAACGAGATGGAACTAGGTATGATGATACCGACGATCGAATTTCGGGCAAGTAACATACCGATGACAAAGAGAACAAGGTATGTTGTTATGCGGGTTGACCGATAAAGATCTTCATAGAATATGTAGGATCCATTATGAGCATCCAGGTTCCGCTATTGGTTATTGACCGGAGATGAGTCTCGGTCATGTCTACATAGTTCTCGAACCCGTAGGGTTCACACGCTTAACGTTCTGTGACGATTTGTATTATGAGTTATGTGATTTGATGACCGAAGTTTGTTCGCAGTCCCAGATGATATCGGCGACATGACGAGGAGTCTCAAAATGATCGAGACTTAAAGATCAATATATTGGAAGGCTATATTCAGACATCGGAAAGGTTCTGAGTGGTTCGGGTATTTATCGGAGTACGGGAGAGTTATGGGAATTCGCCAGGGAGTATATGGGCCTTATTTGGCTTTAGGGGAGAGAGAGGGACTGCCTAGGACAGGTCATGTGCCCCCCATGTCCTAGTACAAATTGTACTAGAGGGAGGGGCGATGCCCCCTCCTTCCTTCTCTTCTCTCTTCCCCTTCCTTCTCTCCTACTCCTACTACTTGGAAAGGGGGGAATCCTACTCCCGGTGCGAGGACTCCCCAGGGCACGCCATAGTAGAGGGCTGGCCCTCCCCCCTCCACTCCTTTATATACAGGGGAGGGGGCACCCCATAGACACACAAGTTGATCATTGATCCCTTAGCCGTGTGCGGTGCCCCTCCACCATAATCCACCTCGGTCATATCGTAGTGGTTCTTAGGCGAAGCCCTGTTTTGGTAGCATCTTCATCACCGTCATCACGCCGTCGTGCTGACGAAGCTCTCCCTTGACACTCTGCTGGATCGTGAGCTCGTGGGATGGCACCGGGCCGAACGTGTGCAGATCACGGAGGTGTTGTACTTTCAGTACTAGGATCGGTCGATCGTGAAGACGTACGACTACATCAATCGCGTTGTCATAACTCTTCCGATTACAGTCTACAATGGTACATAGACAGTACTCTCCCCTCTCGTTGCTATGCATCACCATGATCTTGCGTGTGCGTAGGAATTTTTTTGAAATTACTACATTCCCCAACAGGTTTTACTCGTAAGATGTCTCATCCGGTGTGCCCTGAGAACGAGATATGCGCTACTCCTATCGGGATTTGTTGGCACATTCGGGCGGTCTTGCTGGTTTTGTTTTACCATTGTCGAAATGTCTTGTGCACCGGGATTCTGAGTCTGATCAGGTCTCCCGCGATGGAGGATTGTCTCCGTGGATCGTGAGCTTGTCATGGGCTAAGTTGGAACACCCCTGCAGGGTTTAAAGTTTCGATAGCCATGCCCGCGGTTATGTGGCAGATTGGAATTTGTTAATATCTGGTTGTAGAATACTTAAAGTATACTCAATTTAAAATACACCAACTGCATTGTGTAACCGTGATGGTCTCTTTTTAGGGAAGTTCGAGAAGGGAACACAGTTGAGTTATGTTTGACCGTAAGTAGTTCAGGAGCACTTCTTGCTCATTTCTAGTTTGCAACCATTTGCATAGTTTCTCATCTTACTCTTGTATTCATAAGTTAGCCGCCATAAATTTCTTAGTCGTTGTTGCAACCTGACCACTTTACCCCTTCCATACCCATTAAGCTTTGCTAGTCTTGATACCCATGGTAATGGGATTGCTGAGTCCTCCTGGCTCACAGATTACTACACCACCAGTTGCAGGTACAAGTAATGCGATGATCATGACGCGAGAGCGATGTTTATGGTTTTGGAGTTCTTGTTCCGCTTCTTCTTTGTTCGTGGGATAGGTTCCTGGTCGGCAGCCTGGGCTAGCAGGGTGGATGTCGTTTGAGCTTTTGTTTGTGATTCATCCGTGGTCGGTTTTTGTTCTATGTATGATGTAATGATGTATTCTTGCGGCATTTGTATGCCTTTTATGTATCCCCACCTTTTATGTAATGTTGATACAATGATATCCACCTTTCAAAAGCGTGTCAATATGTGGTTCTATCCTTGGTGGGACCTTCGAGTCTCTTTAAGATAGTATCGCATATTGGGCGTGACAAGTTGGTATCAGAGCCTCGACCGACCATAGGATCCCCCTTGTTTGATCGTATAGTTTGGCCGTTGTTCAGTCTAGAAGAAAAAAATTGGAGCCTAGTTATATCGGAGAGTAGGAATTCTTTTTACTCCTCAGTCCCTTCGTTGCTCTGGTAAGGAATCTTGTCGTAGGTGTTTTGAACTACTCCTCTTCTCCTTTAATTTTCTTTTAGGATCACGCAGTTAGTTTTCGTTCATTGCAATGTCAGCTCTTTTCATCCGGTGCATTTCTCGTCAAGATGATTCGATCCTCTTCATCATTTGTGGGATCAGTCCACAGTTCTTTCTCAACGACGTTGTTCCCCGTATGAAGTTGTCTTTCTTTTTCCCACCCGCCCATCATTTTTCTTCTCGAGCCCCAGTCCGTAATCGAGTATCCATCCTACTCCTACGAAGCCTTTGCTTTCTTTCCTCAATCATTTCAACCGGTGCTTTTCCCCTCAATTTATTCGTCGGTTCCCCATTCCAAGTTGCTTGTGTTTTCCCCCCCCCCCCCCCCTTTTTTTCTCAGAGTCTGAGCCCCTATTCAAGCATCAATTTCATTCGTGCAGAGCCTCTTCGGTCTTTCCTCAATTGTCTCAATCGGTGATTCTTGTCTAGCTAATCATTATTCGTCTCATTTTCTTTCCACTGGATCCAATTCAAGTTTTCTGTTGTTGATCATATTCTTTTCATCAACTCAAATGTTCCCCCTTGGTCGTTCGCCTCTCGTCATTTTATCATTCCGGAGTGCTTAAAATATCTCAGAAGTTTCATGTTTGCATTCAATTATTTCAAGGTTGTCACCTCATTCAAGTCTTTCAATCATTCCGATGCATCTTTTCTCATTCAAACAATCCTTTCCAACGGTGTTTCTTTTCAGTGGGCCCTAACCCACATGTCTTTTCCTAGGATCTTACCTGACTCTTCTGATTTTCCCGGAGTTATTCTCAAATTCTTTTCAAAGTATGACGTAAGTATGAATTCCAAGATAGATGTCAAATTCTTTCATTTTTGGCTCAACCTCTTCGCTTTTTATTCTCTTGGAGTATCTCAACAACTTTGGTGGTGTTCCTCATCGTCTTTCTCAACATTTGAAGACCAAAGAAGAGTTTTCCTCTAAATCTTGTCCGTTCTCCTGGAGAATCGTGATGCTAGCTCGATGTTACCCTCTGAAATTGTTTCCAATCATGCGATTCTTTTCTTACCCATCCGGAGTATTCCATGAGTTGATTTCCGTATCGATTATCCAGAGGCCTCCATTTCAGAAGATTCCTTCGTTCCCAGCTTTCAGCGTCGTTCGTTCCCATATTTGTACCGGTGCTTCGTTCTAGCATTCTTTAACCAATTCGCGATCTCTTCGTTCTCTTGCCTCTTGATTCCTTCTAGTATCTTCGTGCGTATGTAATGCTTTCCGGAGATTCGTTCTCTTTTTGTCATTTGTTTCAATTCTTACGGTGGTTCGTTCAATATTCCTTTGTTATCGCATCAATTCATTCGTTCTTTCCAGTCCAATTAGTGGTTCATGAATACCTTCAAAAGCTTGCGCTATATCTCTCTTCAATTCTTTTCAAGAAGGATAAGTTGTATGCCATATCCATTGGTCATCAACTAAAGTTGATGAGGATAAGCATAACATAATTCTTAGTCTTCTTTCATCAAGTTGAGTAATTCTTTGCTTCGGAGATTGTTCATGATGAATAATCTCTCCGTTCTAAGTCGTCCATTTTTTCCAGAGTTCAAATTTTCCTCGGCCATCTCGTCGGAAGCTCCATCTAAATCATCGTAAGGCCTTAATCTTATTCTTTTCATCCTTGAACTCTATCTCATCATCCTTTTGTTACCGGAGTTCTTCATGGCGGTTCATCATGATTTAATTCATTCTTCAAGTGCTCAAAAGATTGTTGTTGGAGGAGATCAAGTATCTTTCTTCTTGCAGCTCGAAGTGCAATGAATTCTCCATATTCTTTTGGAGTGGATTTTTGCATTTCTTCGTTCTTCTCAACTATTCAATCTTTTGGTAGTGGCAGAAATTCACCTCAAGTTTTGAGATGTTTACATAAGACCACCCAAATCAATTCTTTTGTTGTTGATTTTCTCAACAACTCCGTTCAACCCTTCCCTCTAAGGCTCAATGGTGGTAGAAGTTGTCATTTCTTCTTCGTTCTTCTCATTCAACTCTTTCAATTCGTCTGGAGGCCTTATGTTGTTCCTCTCGTCAAGTATCGTTCCATCTTCTCAAGTTCATGTTCTATTCCTTCCATGTTTAGCCGGAGTGCTGCCTAAATTCTGTCGTTTTTATTCCTTTTCTATCTTCTTCTAACCGGAGTGGTTTCAGATTCTATCTTATTCCTTGAGCTTTTGATTCTTGTCATAATCGTCATTCCTCTTATCTTCCCGAGTGCTCTCGGCTTTGTTCATCTTCTCTTTCGTGTTCCTGTTTCACCTCTTCCTCTAAACTTCCATCTCGTTCCTAAGATCTCGGGACGAGATCTCTTGTTAGTGGAGGAGAGTTGTAACGCCCCGAATCCGATGCGCCAGGTAGCTTCTAGTTATTCGTCGTCTTTTCCATGTCATTCGCTTGCATGTTGCATCTTTCCATGTCATCATGTGCATTGCATCTGCATGTTTTTCAAAACTTGCATCCAGCCTCTTTCTCAGTTGCCCATTTCGCCATCTGACACTCTCGCACGCGCCCACGGCACCTCCGAATATTATTTTATAAGTGGCCGGGAAAGGTTCTCGGAATGGGATGAGAGTTGGCGTGCGGTGTTGTTATGTTATCAGTAGACCTTCTGCCAAGTTTCATCGTGTTCGGAGTCCATTTGATGCCCCAACGGATAACTATAGTGGCATTATAGTCGGTTAAACGTCGAATGTTTTCGGCATCAGGAAACATTTACCGGGCCGCTCTTCTCTTCTCTCCTCTCAGCCCAACCCCTCTTCACAGCCCACCAACCGCTTACCTAAGCCTCCTCTGATCTGGACTGTTCGATGGCGATCGAAAGGTCCGAAAACGGTCTAAAACCCCTAATCCTAGCCTCCCTACCTATAAAAGGAAGACCTAGCCCCTCCACAATTGGAAACCCTAGCCCCACCTTGAAAACCGCGCCGCCGCCAGCCTCCTCCACTCCACAGCCGCCACCTCCCACCTTCTCCCCCGCGCAGTCCGCCCAGGCCCATCCGAGGCCCGCCCGGGGCCCGAAGCCGCGCACGCGCCGCCCGCGCCTCCCACGACTCCGCGGCATCGCCTCGTCTCGCCACCTTCGCCGCCGCCCGTCGTCGGCATTTGCTCCACCTCGCCGGACTCCACAGGTCGACCCCGTGCCGCCCCTGCAGCACCTCGCCGCCGGACCCGACATGCGCCCCGCCACCGAGTTCTTCGCCCGCCTCCACCGGGAAGGGGTTCCCCCAGGCCGGATCCGCCCGGATCTGACCGGAATGGCCGCCCCCATGGCCTCCTGCTGACCCTTCCCCATCCTTCGCACCGGCTCCGTCGTGGCCTTGTCTGCTCTGGATCGAGGGCGACGAGCGTCGTCGCCCACTCGCGTGGGCTGCAGCCGCGCCCCATGTGGGCCCCACCAGGCCCAGCTCTAGCTGGGGCCTGTCCCTCCTCCGACCCAACCAATTTTGGCCCGTTGGGCCTAGGTGAGTGGAACCCCCCTCTATCCCTCACTCGGGTGTCGTATAGTAGTTATCGCTCACCCCTGGTTTTCTTTTCCTAAATTCGCCAAAGTCCCTGAATTTCAACATCATGCATGCATCTTCACCTTGTTGTAACTATGTGCATGTGTGTCTGAATGATATGATCTTGATATGTGCTTGTTCATCTAGTGATGCTCTAGATGATGGTGTGTTTTGCATGCATGTTAGGATGCATTATGCCATGTTAATCCCTGTTGCAAGGGTGCTATATGATATAAACTGCTGGAACTTATCATAACTTGTTATTTTGTCTTGTTCGGTGCATTTTGTGTGTGCATCTTTTGTGCATCATGTCTACATGTTTTAGCAGGATATTCATCCCAGCTATACAGTGGTGCAATCCATGTATTTTTATGAGCATTGTGGGGACTAGCACAGGCTTGCGAAGTGTGCTACGTAATGTTGCTGATTTCTGCGACTTAGTAATTTTGCCAAGTCTGAAACTGTTACATTGTGATGCTAAGTTAAGTTGAAGCTACCATCAATTCCATGCATAATCTGGAGATGTTTGGTTCACATGTTTTGATGTCCATATTCTTATCTGTCATTCCATGACTTTTGATGCCTCATACATGTCCAGTAGCATATGTTTTCATTGCCATGAACATGCCTAAATGATGTTCCAGTTTTCTGGTAACTTCATGATGCCATGTTGTGAGCTTGATATTGATCAATCTATGCCTTTTTTGGTGATGCTCCTTTTATAGGAATTGAATTATGATATGAGTTATTTGTCCCCATGCTAAGTTTTCTAATTTTGGACTTCATATGAGCCATGTTCCATGCTTGCAAACATGCTATGTTGATGTTGCTGTTTTACACTTGCTGAAACTATTATAACTTTCAGTCTTGTCTAGATGATTCCCACTAGTCCATGAGTCATATGAATATGATGCCTTGATGTTATTTCCTCATTGTTATGTGTAATTGGATGTCATGCCCTTGGTTGTCATTATAACTTGTTGTAGTTTGTCTCTTTCTTGCTCTCAAGTTGCCATCATGCTAAATTTGTCATCCTGCTAACAGCATGTTCCATTTTGCAAAACATCCTTGTGATTACTCCATGCTTCATATGAACTTGTGCCCATGGAATAAGATGAAGTAATCATGTCTACTACATGTCCATTCCTTTTTCATGTTTATTTAAGTTGCTATGCTTGCTGATATGTGCCTCCAAATTCAGCATCATAATGTTATGTTTTGCATTCCCAGATTTCTTCTAAGTCCGAGAATCAGCTTATATCTTGTTGCATCTTGTCTTGTTGATTGCCATTGTTCTAGGGCCCATATGGAGATGTTTAGTAATAATGTGTTGTCATGCTTGACCTTTACTTTGATGCCATGCATTTGTTTGTTATGTTCTTGCACTATACCATCTTTGTTTCATGCCTCCAAGATGTCAATATGTTATTTCTACTCACATGTATCCTCTGTTTTTCACTAAGTCATAATCTGTGTTATTAAGTTGCTTTTTGCTTTGCTCATCTTGGATTAATCTTGATGCCTATGAACCTGAACCTTAAAGATGTTTTGAGCATGTTATCTGTACATTGAGTCCATGTCAAGTTCTTGCTTAGATGTTTCTTGTAGCAGGTTGTTTCCTTGATTGCAAAGTGCTTAGTTGTTGTTTTGGGCAGATTGTGTTTGAACCTTGTAGTGAGTGTATGTGTTGAACCGTTGCTCCGTTTTGAGCATGCTCTATATGAAACTTGCTTAGTTTTGCATGTAGTTTCATGTTAGCTTGTTGCATCCATGTGTTTGGAGTGTTTGTGATGTTGTTTGATTGCATTTTGCATCAATGCCATGTTTAACTTCTTTTGCTCATATCTTCTAGGCCGTAGCTCTGAATTAAAGGAACTTTTTATGTAACTTGACTAGGAAACCATGTAGATCATCTTGGTGCACTTTAACTTGATGTTTAGCAACTTCAACATTGTGTTATAATCAGATCTGGACCAATTTCGAAATTTTCATATGAGGACTTACCGGAATTGCTAAATGTTGTTTCCGACCTCATTTAAACTTGGTTTCATGTGTTGTTCTTGAATGCATCATCTCTTGCCATGAGTAGAATTATTTACTTGTCATGCATCATACTTGGTCGAGTGTCATGTCTTGTTTATGTGTTGTGTGTTTACCATGCCGTTTGCTTCTTTCCGGTTGTGCTCCTTCTCGATAGTTCTTGTTCCATTGCGATTGTGAGGATTCGTTCGACTACGTGGCTTCATCTTCTTCATGGAATCGTTCTTCTTCCTAGCGGGATTTCAGGCAAGATGACCATCACCTTGAATCTCACTACTATCTTTGCTATGCTTGTTGTCTCAATGCTATCGCTATGTCCCATGACCTACCACTTGTTATCAAGCCTCCCAAATTTCCATGATAGCCTCTAACCTTTTTCACCCTTCCTAGCAAACCGTTGTGTGGCTAGGTTACCACTTTGCTCAGCCCCTCTTATAGCATTGCTAGTTGCAGGTGTAGTTGCAGGTTATTCCATGTTGTAACATGGATATCATGAACTTTGTTGGGATATGACAATATCTCTTATTTAATTAATGCATCTATATACTTGGTAAAGGGTGGAAGGCTCGGCCTTATGCCTGGTGTTTTGTTCCACTCTTGCGCCCTAGTTTCCATCATACCGGTGGTATATTCCTTGATTTTGTGTCCCTAACACGATGAGGGGTATGGGACCCTCTTGAAGGTTCTCCTTGAATAAAACTCTTCCAGCAAGGCCCAACATTGGTTTTACCATTTGCCTAACCATACCTAAACTTGCATAGGGGCTTGCCGGCCCCCGTGGATTTTTATTAGCCCCCCCCCCCTTAGGCCAGTGCTCCACTGAGTGTTGGTCTGAACCGAGTAGACTGTGGGGCCACCTTGGGGAAACTTGAGGGTTGGTTTTACTCGTAGGATATATCATCCGGTGTGCCCTGAGAAACGAGATATGTGCTGCTCCTATCGGGATTTGTCGGCGCATTCGGGCGGTCTTGCTGGTTTTGTTTTACCATTGTCAAAATGTCTTGTGCACCGGGATTCCGAGTCTGATCAAGTGTCCCGCGATGGAGGATTGTCTCCGCGGATCGTGAACTTGTCATGGGCTAAGTTGGGACACCCCTGCAGGGTTTAAACTTTCGAGAGCCATGCCCGCGGTTATGTGGTAGATGGGAATTTGTTAATATCCGGTTGTAGAAGACTTAAAGTATACTCAATTTAAAATACACCAACCGCGTTGCGTAACCGTGATGGTCTCTTTTCGGGGAAGTTCAAGAAGAGAACACGGTTGAGTTATGTTTGACCGTAAGTAGTTTAGGATCACTTCTTGATCATTTCTAGTTTGCGACCATTTACGTAGTTTCTCATCTTACTCTTGTATTCGTAAGTTAGCCACCATAAATTGCTTAGTCATTGCTGCAACCTCACCACTTTACTCTTTCCATACCCATTAAGCTTTGCCAGTCTTGATACCCATGATAATGGGATTGTTGAGTCCTCATGGCTCACAGATTACTACACCACCAGTTGCAGGTATAGGTAAGCGATGATCATGACGCAAGAGCATTGTTTATGGTTTTGGAGTTCTTGTTCCGCTTCTTGTTTGTTCGAGGGATAGGTTCCTGGTCGGCAGCCTGGGCTAGCAAGGTGGATGTCATTTGAGCTTCTGTTTGTGATTCATCCGTAGTTAGATGTTGTTCTATGTATGATGTAATGATGTATTCTTGCGGCATTTGTATGCCTTGTATGTATCCTCATCTTTTATGTAATGTTGATGTAATGATATCCACCTTGTAAAAGCATGTCAATATGCGGTTCTATCCTTGGTGGGACCTTCAAGTCTCTTTAGGATAGGATCCCATATTGGGCGTGACACCGAACGCCTCCCTTTTCACGCTGGTAAGGTCAGAGGCCCTCCAGATGAGAGCCCCTGAGACCGTCCTGAGGGGGGTGTCGGGCGCGCCTTCCTATAGGACAGCTAAAGGCGCCCCAGCAGTGGGCGCAGTGCCTGACGTACGATCGGCAGGCGCCCCAGCCTCCTGACGGCCCTTGAGGAGGAGCTGCTTCTTCTTCTTCGGGATGGCCTCAGGAGGCAGGATGGCACCCTCGTTGTTAGAGTTCTCGACTACTATAGCCTGGTAGGCACGCTCGAGGGAGCACACCTCGTCTTTTTCATCGCAAGCGACCGTGATGATGCCGCCGCATCCTGGCATCTTGAGGACATTGTAACCATGGTGAGTTGCTGCCATGAACTTGGCCAGGGCTGGATACCCGAGGATGGCATTGTACGGGGGGACGATATGGGCGACGTCAGAGTCGCTGAGCTCGGTGTGGCAGTTGTCGCACTTGCCGAATGTGACTTGGAGGCACACCTGCCCCAGGGCAACGGTGGAACCATCGGTCACTCATGAGAAGGGCTTGGTGGGAAGGAGCTAGTTATAGGGCACCTAGAGCATCTCAATCGTCTCGACGGAGAGAACGTTGAGCCCTGCGCCACCGTCAATGAGGGTTTTGGTGACGAGGACGTTACTGATGGTTGGTGTGCAGAGCATCGTGAGCACGCCAGCGGCGGCTGAGTGATACGTCTCGAACGTATCCATAATTTTTTATTGTTCCATGCTATTATATTATCTGTTTTGGATGTTTTATATGCATCAATATGATATTCTACATTATTTTTGGGAGTAACCTATTAACCTAGAGCCGAGTGCCAGTTTCTGCTTTTTCCTTATTTTTGAGTTTCACAGAAAAGGAATACCAAACGGAATAAAACCTTCGCGATGATTTTTCTTGAACCAGAAGACAACCAGGAGACTGGGAGATGAAGTCGGAGGAGCCACGAGGCGGCCACAAGGACGGAGGGTGCGCCCAGGGGGTAGGGCGCGCCCCTACCCTTGTGGTCCCCCGTGACTCTCCTGGCCTAATTCTTTCGATATATTCCAAAATATCCCCGGACCACCAGAAGCATCCATGAAAACACTTTTCCACCGCCGCAACCTTCTGTACCCGTGAGATCCCATCTAGGGACCTTTTCCGGCACCCTGCTGGAGGGGATTCGATCATGGAGGGCTTCTACATCAACTCTATTGCCCTTCCGATGAAGCATGAGTAGTTTACCTCAGACCTACAGGTCCATAGCTAGTAGCTAGACTGCTTCTTCTCTCTCTTTGATTCTCAATACCATGTTCTCCTCGATGTTCTTGGAGACCTATTCGATGTAATACTCTTTTGTGGCGTGTTTGCTGAGATTCGATGAATTGTGGATTTAAGATTAGCTTATCAATGAATATTATTTGAATATTCTCTGAATTATTTTATGCATGATTTCGTATCTTTGTAATTCTCTTCGAACTATCGGTTTTGTCTGGCCAACTAGATTGGTTTTTCTTACAATGGGAGAAGTGCTTAGCTTTGGGTTCAATCTTGCGGTGTCCTTTCACAGTGACAATAGGGGCAGCAAGGCACGTATTGCATTGTTGTCATCGAGGATAAAAAATATGGGGTTTTCATCATATTGCTTGAGTTAATTCGTCTACATCATGTCATCTTACTTAATGCGTTACTCCGTTCTTTATGAACTTAATTCGTCTACATCATGTCTTGTTTGTTCGCTTTTTCTGTGCTCGTGTGTTGGTTTGCTTGCTTTGTCACGATGGCGCAAGAGAATACCAAATTGTGTGATTTTTTAAACACTAATAATAATGATTTTATTAGTACTCCAATTGCTCCCGCCACTAGTGCGGAATCGTATGAAATTAATGTCGCTTTGTTGAATCTTGTTATAAGATCAATTTCCCTACCTTCCTAGTGAAGATGCCACATCCCATCTTAATAGTTTCTTTGAGTTATGTGATATTCAAAAGAAAAAATATGTGGATAATGATATTGTTAAATTGAAGCTATTTCCGTTCTCACTTCGAGATCATGCTAAAACTTGGTTTTAATCTTTGCCTAAAAATAGTATTGATTCATGGACTAAGTGTAAAGATGATTTTATTTCCAAGTATTTTCCTCCCGCTAAGATCATCTCCCTTAGGAACAATATTATGAATTTTACGCAACTTGATCATGAACATGTTGCACAATCTTGGGAGAGGATGAAATTGATGATACGAAATTGCCCTACTCATGGTTTGAATTTGTGGATGATTATATGAAAAAATTGCCGGATTGAATTTTGCTTCTAGAAATCTTTTAGATTCGACCGCGGGAGGTACTTTTATGGAAATTACTTTAGGATAGTCTACTAAACTCATAGATAATATTATGGTTAATTATTCTTAATGGCATACCAAAAGATCTTCCACTAGTAAAAAAGTGCATGCGATTGAAGAGATTAATGTTTTGAGTGGAAAGATGGATGAGCTTATGAAATTGTTTGCTAGAAAGAGTGCTTCTATTGATCCTAATGATATGCCTTTGTCTACTTTGATTGAAAATAATAATGAATCTATGGATGTGAATTTTGTTGGTAGGAACAATTTTGGTAATAACGCATAGAGAGGTAATTTTAATCCTAGGACATTTCATAGTAATTCCTCTAATATTTATGGTAATTCCTACAACAATTCTTATGGAAATTATAATAATATGCCCTCTAATTTTGAGAATAGTGTTAAAGAATTTATGAGTTCGCAAAACAATTTCAATGCTTTGATTGAAGAAAAATTGCTTAAGATTGATGATCTGGCTAGGAATGTGGATAGAATTTCTCTTGATGTTGATTCTTTGAAACTTAGATCTATTACATCCAAACATTATATTAATGATTCTCTCAAACCTATGAGAATTTCCATTGATGAGTGCAAAGAAAGAACCGCTAAGATGCGTGCTAAATGAGATTGGTTTGTAAAAAATGTGTTCTTCTAGTTTCTGTGAAAATGAAGATGAAGATATTAAAGTGATTGATGTGACTCCTATTAAATCTTTGTTTTACAATATAAATCTTGATAAAGATGGGACTAGAGATGAGTCAACTTTAGTTAAAAGGCGTCCCAAGGATTTGGAGTTTTATATCTTGATGCAAAAATTGATAAAAGTGGGATTGGAGATGTCAAAACTTCAAGTAGCAATGAACCCACTCTTTTGGATTTCAAGGAATTTAATTATGATAATTGTTCTTTAATAGATTGTATTTCCTTGTTGCAATCCATATTGAATTCTCCTCATGCTTATAATCAAAACAAAGCTTTTACTAAACATATCGTTGATGTTATGATGCAATCTTTTGTAGAAAAGCTTGAATTGGAAGTTTCTATCCCTAGAAAACTTTAAGATGAGTGGAAACCTACTATTAAGATTAATATTAAATATTATGAGTGCCATGCTTTGTGTGATTTGGGTGCTAGTATTTCCACAATTCCAAAAACTTTATGTGATGTGCTAGGTTTCCATGAATTTGATGATTGTTCTTTAAATTTGCATCTTGTGGATTCCACTATTAAGAAACCTATGGGAAGGATTAATGATGTTCTTATTGTTGCAA
This sequence comes from Triticum urartu, assembly GCF_003073215.2. NCBI lineage: Eukaryota > Viridiplantae > Streptophyta > Magnoliopsida > Poales > Poaceae > Triticum > Triticum urartu. The sequence goes on from NC_053026.1 coordinate 227,452,605, forward strand.
ATAGGAATTATGTGCCCGTAGATTTCATTGTTCTTGATATAGATTGCAATCCTACATGTCCTATTATTCTTGGTAGACCTTTCCTTAGAATGATTGGTGCAATTATTGTATGAAAGAAGGAAACATTAGATTTCAATTTCCGTTAAGGAAAGGCATGGGACACTTTCCAAGAAAGAAAATTAAATTTCCACACGAATCTATTATGAGAGCTACTTATGGATTGCATACCAAAGACGACAATACCTAGATCTATTCGTGTTTTATGCCCAGCTAGGGGCGTTAAACAATAGCGCTTGTTGGGAGGCAACCCAATTTTATTTTATTTTATTGCTTTTTAGGTAATGTTTTTCATAAATAATTCATCTAGCCTATGGTTAGATGTGGTTTTTGTGTTTTAGTTAGTGTTTTTTCCAAGTAAGACCTTTGGGATGGCTTACGGTGATAGTTAATTTTATCTTGCTGGAAAACAGAAATTTTTGCGCCCAGTCACTGAATTTTTAAAAATCACAGAAGCATGATAAAATTCTGAATGTTTTACACAAGATTGATATACAAATGCCTCTGTTAACCTAATTTTTCAGAATTTTTGGAGTTACAGAAGTATTCGAACTATCCAGATTACTACAGACTGTTCTGTTTTTACAAATTCTATTTTGTATGGGTTGTTTGCTTATTTTGATGATTCTATGGGTAGTATCGGGGGTATGAACCATGGAAAAGTTGGATTATAGTATATATTACACCAATATATATATATATAGAATGAGTGCACAACAGTATGAAAAGTGGTGATTTATTTTCTTATACTAACGGAGCTTATGAGATTTTCTGTTTAGTTTTGTGTTGTGAAGTTTTCAAGTTTTGGGTAAGGATTTGATGGACTATGGAATAAGGAGTGGCAAGATCCTAAGCTTGGGGATGCCCGAGGCACCCCAAGGTAATATTCAAGGACAACCAAGTGCCTAAGCTTGGGGATGCCCCAGAAGGCATCCCCTCTTCCGTCTTCATCTATCGATAACTTTACTTGAGGCTATATTTTTATTCACCACATGATATGTGTTTTTGCTTCGAGCGTCTTGTTTGATTTGAGTCTTTGCTTTTTAGTTTTCCACAATCATCCATGCTGTACGCACCTTTTGAGAGGGACACACATGAATCGTGATTTATTAGAATACTCTATGTGCTTCACTTGTATCTTTTGAGCTAGGCAATTTTGCTCTAGTGCTTCACTTATATCTTTTTAGAGCACGACAGTGGTTTTATTTTATAGAAATTGTTGAACTCTTATGCTTCACTTATATTATTTTGAGAGTGTTTAAACAGCATGGTAATTTGCTTTGGTTATAAATTTAGTCCTAATATGATAGGCATCCAAGAGGGATATAATAAAAACTTTCATATAAAGTGCATTGAATACTATGAGAAGTTTGATTCCTTATGATTGTTTTGAGATATAAAGATGGTGATATTAGATTCATGCTAGTGATTAATTGTGAATTTGAGAAATACTTGTGTTAAAGTTTGTGATTCTCGTAGCATGCACGTATGGTGAACTGTTATGTGATGAAGTCGGAGCATGATTTATTTATTGATTGTCTTCCTTATGACTGGCGGTTGGGTACGAGCGATGGTCTTTTCCTACCAATCTATCCTGCTAGGAGCATGCGCATAGTACTTTGTTTCGATAACTAATAGATTTTTGCAATAAGTATGTGAGTTCTTTATGACTAATGTTGAGTCCATTGATTATATGCACTCTCACCCTTCCACCATTGCTAGCCTCTCTAGTGTCGCGCAACTATCGCCGGTACCATACACCCACCATATACCTTCCTCAAAACAGCCACCATACCTACCTATTATGGCCTTTACATAGCCATTCCGAGATATATTGCCATGCAACTTTCCACTGTTCCGTTTATTATGACACGTTCCATCATTGTCATATTGCTTTGCATGATCATGTAGTTGACATCATATTTGTGGCAAAGCCACCTTTCATAATTTTATACATGTCACTCTTGATTCATTGCCCATCCCAGTACACCACCGGAGGCATTCATATAGAGTCACATTTTGTTCTAAGTATCGAGTTGTAATTCTTGATTTGTATGTAAATAAAAGTGTGATGATAGCATTGTCCCATGTGAGGAAAGGATGATGGAGACTATGATTCCCCCAAAAGTCGGGATGAGACTCCGGACAAAAAATAAAAAAAGAGGCCAAAAAATGAGAGAAGGCCCAAATAAAAATGAGAGAAAAGATAGAAGTTGGGACAATGTTACTATTCTTTTACCACACTTGTGCTTCAAAGTAGCACCATGATCTTCATGATAGAGAGTCTCCTATGTTGTCACTTTCAAATACTAGTGGGAATTTTTCATTATAGAACTTGGCTTGTATATTCCAATTATGGGCTTCCTCAAATTGCCCTACGTCTTCGTGAGCAAGCGAGTTGGATGCACACCCACTTAGTTTCTTTTTGAGCTTTCATAAACTTGTAGCTCTAGTGCATTCGTTGCCTGGCAATCCCTACTCACTCACATTGATATCTATTGATGGGCATCTCCCATAGCCCATTGATATGCCTAGTTGATGTGAGATTATCTCCATCTTTTTGTCTTCTCCACAACCACCATATTCTATTCCACCTATAGTGCTATGTCCATGGCTCACGCTCATGTATTGTGTGAAAGTTGAAAAAGTTTGAGAACATCAAAATTATGAAACAATTGCTTAGCTTGTCAACGGGGTTGTGCATGATTTAAATATTTTGTGTGATGAAGATGGATCATAGCCTGACTATATGATTTTGTAGGGATAAGCTTTCTTTGGCCATGCTATTTTGAGAAGACATAATTGCCTTCTTAGTATGCTTCAAGTATTATTGTTTTTATGTCAATATTAAACTTTTGTTTTGAATCTTATGGATCTGAACATTCGTGCCACAATAAAGAAAATTACACGGATAAATATGTTGGGTAGCATTCCACATCAAAAATTCTGTTTTTATCATTTAACTACTCGAGGACGAGCAGGAATTAAGCTTGGGGATGCTTGATACGTCTCCAACGTATCTATAATTTTGATTGTTCCATGCTATTATATTATCTGTTTTGGATGTTTTATATGCATTAATATGCTATTTTATATTATTTTTGGGACTAACCTATTAACCTAGAGCCCGGTGCAAGTTTCTGTTTTTTCCTTGTTTTTGAGTTTTGCGGAAAAGGAATACCAAACGGAATGAAACCTTCGTGATGATTTTTCTTGGACCAGAAGACAACCACGGGACTTGGAGATGAAGTCGGAGGATCCACGAGGCGGCCACAAGGACGGAGGTCGCGCCCCCCACCCTTATGGGCCCCCTGTGACTCTCTTGACCTAATTCTTTCGCCTATATATTCCCAAATATCCCCAAACCACCAGAAGCATCCACGAAAACACTTCTCCACCGCCGCAACCTTCTGTAGCCGTGAGATCCCATCTAGGGACCTTTTCTGGCACCCTGTCGGAGGGGGATTCAAACACAGAGGGCTTCTACATCAACTCTATTGCCCTTTCGATGAAGTGTGAGTAGTTTACCTCAGACCTATGGGTCCATAGCTAGTAGCTAGATGACTTCTTCTCTCTCTCTCTCTCTTTGATTCTCAATACCATGTTCGCCTCGATGTTCTTGTAGTTCTATTCGATGTAATACTCTTCTGCGGTGTGTTTGCCGAGATCCGATGAATTGTGGATTTATGATCAGCTTATCTATGAATATTATTTGAATCGTCTCTGAATTCTTTTATGCATGATTTGATATCTTTGTAATTCTCTTTAAACTATCGGTTTGGTTTGGCCAACTATATTGGTTTTTCTTGCAATGGGAGAACTGCTTAGCTTTGGGTTCAATCTTGCGGTGTCCTTTCACAATGACAGAAGGGGCAGCAAGGCATGTATTGGATTGTTGCCATCGAGGATAAAAAGATGGGGTTGTCATCATATTGCTTGAGTTAATTCCTCTACATCATGTTATCTTAATTAATGCGTTACTCCGTTCTTTATGAACTTAACACTCTAGATGCATGCTGGATAGCGGTCCATGTGTGGAGTAATAGTAGTAGATGCAGAATCATTTTGGTCTAGTTGACATGGACATGATGCCTATATTCGTGATCATTGCCTTAGATATCATCATAACTTTGCGCTTTTCTATCAATTGCTCGGCAGTAATTTGTTCAGCCACCGTATTATTTGCTATCTTGAGAGAAGCCTCTAGTGAAACCTATGTCCCCAAGGTCTATTTTCCATCATATAAGTTTCTGATCTATTATTTTTGCAATCTTTTACTTTCCGATCTATAAACCAAAAATACCAAAAATGTTTACTTTACCATTTATCTATCTTTATCAAATCTCACTTTTGCAAGTAACTGTGAAGGGATTGACAACCTCTTTATCGCGTTGGGTGCAAGTTGTTTGATTGTTTGTGAAGGTATTAGGTGATTTGTGTGTTGTCTCCTACTGAATTGATACCTTGGTTCTCAAACTGAGGGAAACACTTATCTCTTCTTTGCTGCATCACCCTTTCCTCTTCAAGGGAAAACCAACGCAAACTCAAGAAGTAGCACCGAGCACTTGAGTTGGTCCATGGAGTCAAAGGTGATGGCTTGCTTGGACCACCTGAGGGGACGTGATGCCTCGAGCTTGGGGAGGGCCGCGTTCACCTCACGAGTGAACTTCTTGAAGATGCGCTGGGAGGCGGGAGCCTGAGCACCACCCAGGATGCAAGCGATCGTGTGAGGCTCTTAGAAGCCCGCAGCCCCATCGTCTTGCCGGTTGTTGTCATTTCTCCTTGGCGGCGGCAGCAGCAGAGGGAGGCTGGCGTTGTCTTGAGGACGGTCATCATGAGGTTGGTCCGGCCAGGGGCCGTCACGAGGCTGGCCTTGCCAACGGTCCTCGTGGGGTTGGTCACGCCAGTCCAGACGAGGGTCGCGGTTGTCCTCGCAGCCTCCTCCACGGCCGTAGCCATGGTCGCTGCGCTCGGGCGGCGGCCAAGGCGCCCGTCTCGGATTGCTTTGAGCTCCTGGCAGTCGTTTGTGTTGTGGTTGTGGACGTTGTGGAAGATGCGGAATGGGTGATTGCCCCTGGGAGGCTCATCGTGGTCAAGGCCACGCATCATCTCGGGCTCCATGGCCGACACCGCGGGGCCCTTATGCTTTGCTTCCTTGGCCTTGGCCTTCTTGTCTTCAGGATCGGGCTCGGGTGGTCAAGGAGGGAGGGGCGGCCTTCTTCAGACCTTGCGCACTTGGTCGCCAGGTTGAACATCTCCTGGGCCGAATATAGGTCCTCGTGGATGGCGAGCTCCTCCTTCATCTTGACATCCTGGACGCCATCAGTGAAAGCCGAGATAATGGCCTCGTCTGACGCCTTTGGGATATTGAGGTGAATGCTCGTAAAGCGTTTGATGTATTTGTGCAAAGTTTCGCCCGGCTGCTGCTTCACGCGCCGTAGGTCATCCATTGCTGGAGCACAGTCGCGAATGCCCTGGAAGTTGGTGATGAAGTGCTCGTGAAGCTCGTCCCAGGAGGAGATCGACCCCTCCGGAAGGTTTAGGAACCAGGAGCACGCGACGTCCTTGAGGGCCATGGAGAACTAGTTGGACATAACCTTCTCATCACCGCTCACCGCTTCGATGCCCAGCGTGTAAAGTTGGAGGAACTCTATGGGGTCGGGGGTGCCATCGTAGCATGGAGGAGGATCTGGCTTGAACTTGCTGGACCAGACGACACGCACACCTCCGGTGTGAAGGCAAGGCAGGCTGTCGCGCTCACAGGCACGGCGCGCACTGGGGGACCTCGGTCCCGACACCCACGCACCACAGGCTCTGGTCGCGCGAGGTATTGGTGCTGGCGTTGAGGCGCGGGGAGCGCGCGCACATCGGCTTGCGGCCGCTGCACCACCAAGCAGCTTGCTTCATCTCTTGCCGGCGCCCCGCGCCGTCGGTTGCGCGGGGGCGCTTTGCACCTGGCCTCCGAGTCAGCGTTGTGCCGAGTAGGAGGGGAGACGCACCGTGAGCCACGTCACCCACCTGGGATGGCACGGGAGGCAGCGAGCGGGATTGCGCAGGAGCCTCACCGGAGGTGTTGACGAGCTCAGTGATGCGGTCGAGCCAGTCATCATAGAGGTCATTGGTGGGGCAATAATGCAGGAGCTCACGCACCATGAGCAGTGCAGCCTGCTCGTTCACTGGCCCACGGCGAGCATGGGAGGACGATGTCGTGGCCGGAGTGGGCGATGGAGTCGCGGTGCGGCCATCACGCCACACAGAAGGTGGCAGCGATGAGTCCTGCTACTCGCGAGCAACAGGGTCAATGGCGGCGTTAGCCACAGGGGAGGCGAAGCGGCGAGGAGCGTCGTTGCCCGCGGGTGCCGTCTGAAGGAAATATTCCCTAGAGGCAATAATAAAGTTGTTATTTATATTTCCTTGTATCATGATAAATGTTTATTATTCATGCTAGAATTGTATTAGCTGGAAACTTGATACATGTGTGGATACATAGACAAAACACAGTGTCCCTAGTAAGCCTCTACTAGACTAGCTCATTAATCAAAGATGGTTAAGTTTCCTGACCATAGACATGTGTTGTCATTTGATGAATGAGATCACATCATTAGGAGAATGATGTGATGGACAAGACCCATCCGTTATCTTAGCATAATGATCGTTAAGTTTTATTGCTATTGCTTTCTTCATGACTTATACATATTCCTTTGACTATGAGATTATGCAACTCCTGGATACCGAAGGAATACCTTGTGTGCTATGAAACGTCACAACGAAACTGGGTGGTTATAAAGATGCTCTATAGGTATCTCCAAAGGTATTTGTTGGGTTGGCATAGATCGAGATTAGGATTTGTCACTCCGAATATCAGAAAGATATCTCTGGGCCCTCTCGGTAATGCACATCATAATAAGCCTTGCCAGTGCTGTGACTAATGAGTTATTTACGGGGTGATGCATTAGGAAACAAGTAAAGAGACTTGCCGGTAACGAGATTGAACTAGGTATGGAGATACCGACGATTGAATCTCGGGCAAGTAACATACCGATGACAATGGGAATAACGTACGTCGTCATTACGGTTTGACCGATAAAGATCTTCATAGAATATGTGGGATCCAATATGAGAATCCAGGTTCCGCTATTGGTTATTGACCGGAGAAGAGTCTCGTTCATGTCTACATAGTTCTCGAAACCATAGGGTCCGCACACTTAACATTCGATGACGATTTGTATTATATGAGTTATGTGATTTGGTAACCGAATGTTGCTTGGATTCCTGGATGAGATTACGGACATGATGAGGAGTCTCGAAACAGGTACAAATTGATATATTGGATGATATTATTCGAACACCGGAAGTGTTCCGGAATGTATCGGGTACATATTGGAGTACCGGGGGGTTACCGGAACCCCCGGGGGGAAGATATGGGCCATATGGGCCATAGGAGGGAGGCACACCAGCCCACAAGGGGGTGCCCCCCCCCACAGGGAAGGAGGCCGAATAGGACTAGGAGAGGGGCAGCGCCCCCCCTTTCCTTCCCCCCTCTCTCTCTTTCCCCCTTTTCCCCTCTGGTAAAAGGAAAGGGAGGCGAATCCAACTAGGAGCCCAAGTAGGATTCCTCCTACTTGGGCGCACCTAGGGCCGGCCTCCTCCCCCTCCCTCCTTTATATATGTGAGGGGGGCGCCTACAACACATATCAATTGTTCCAAGCCGTGCGCGGCACCCCCCCCCCCCTCCATAGTTTATGCCTCCGGTCATATTCACGTAGTACTTAGGAAAAGCCATGTGCGGATCACTTCACCATCACCATCACCATGCCGTCGTGCTGACGGAACTCTCCCTCGACACTTTGCTAGATTAAGAGTTCGAGGGACGTCATCGAGTTGAACGTGTGCAGAACTCGGAGGTGTCGTACGTTTGGTGCTTGATCGGTCGGAACGAGAAGAAGTTCGACTACATGAACCGCGTTAAACAAACGCTTCCGCTTTTGTTCTATGAGGGTATGTGGACACACTCTCCACTTCTCGTTGCTATGCATCTCCTAGATAGATCTTGCGTGACCGTAGGATTTTTTTTTTTAAATTGCATGCTACGTTCCCCAAAGTGGCATCCGAGCCAGGTCTATGCGTAGATGATATGCATGAGTAGAACACAAAGAGTTGTGGGTGGTGATCATCATACTGCTTACCACCAATGTCTTATTTTGATTCGGCGGTATTGTTGGATGAAGCGGCCCGGACCAACCTTACATGACCACGTTCATGAGACTAGTTCCACCGACAAACAAGCAACTAGTTTTGCATAAAGGTGGCTGGTGGGTGTCTGTTTCTCCAACTTTAGTGCAATCGGATTTGACTGCGGCCGGTCCTTGTTGAAGGTTAAAACAACAAACTTGATAAATCATCGTTGTGGTTTTCATGCGTAGGTAAGAACGGTTCTTACTAGAAGCTCATAGCAGCCACCTAAAACTTGCAACAACAAAGTAGAGGACGTCTAACTTGTTTTTGCAGGGCATGTTGTGATGTGATATACGTTGTTGTATGGGATGACCATGTTTTGTAGAAGTTATGGGCAACTGGCAGGAGCCTTATGGTTGTCGCTTTATTGTATGAAATGTAATCGCCATGTAATTGCTTTAGTTTATCACTTTGCGTTAGCGATAGTTGTAGAAGCAATAGTTAGCGAGACGACAACGACGCTAGATGGAGATCAAACTGTCAAGACGGTGACGATGGAAATCATGACGGTGCTTTGGAGATGGATATCAAAGGCACAAGATGATGATGGCCATATCATGTCACATATTTGATTGCATGTGATGTTTATCTTTTATGCATCTTATTTTTCTTAGTACGGCGGTAGCATTATAAGATGATCCCTCACTAAAATTTCAACGTATAAGTGTTCTCCCTGAGGATGCACCGTTGCGACAGTTCGTCATGCCAATACACCACATGATGATCGGGTGTGATAAGCTCTACATTCACATACAATGGGTGCAAGACAGTTTTGCACATGCGGAATACTCGGGTTAAACTTGATGAGCCTAGCATGTACAGACATGGCCTCGGAACACTGGAGACTGAAAGATCGAACGTGAATCATATAGTAGATATGATCAACATAGAGATGTTCACCATTGAAAACTACTCCATCTCACGTGATGATCGGACATGGTTTAGTTGATATGGATCACGTGATCATTTAGTTGATATGGATCACGTGATCACGTGATCATTTAGATGATCGGACATATGGATGTCTATCTAAGTGGGAGTTCTTAAGTAATACGATTAATTGAACTTAATTTATCATGAACTTAGTCCTGATAGTTTTTGCATATCTATGTTGTAGATCAATGGCCTGTGCTGCCGGTCCCTTGAATTTTAATGTGTTCCTAGAGAAAGCTAAGTTGAAAGATGATGGTAGCAACTACACGGACTGGATCCGTAACTTGAGGATTATCTTCATTGTTGCATACAAGAATTATGTCCTTGATGCACCGCTAGGTGACAAGCCCCCTCCCGCTAATGTTGACGCTTTGAACGTCTGGCAGACGCGGTCTGATGACTACTCTATAGTTTAGTGTGCCATTCTCTATGGCTTAGAATCGGGACTTCAAAGACGTTTTGAATGTCATGGACCATATGAGATGTTCCAGGAGTTGAAGTTAATATTTCACGCAAATGCCCGAGTTGAGAGATATGAAGTCTCCAACAAGTTCTATAGCTGCAAGATGGAGGAGAACAGTTATGTCCGTGAACACATACTCAGAATGTATGGGTACCGTAACCACTTGACTCAGCTAGGAGTTAATCTTCCGGATGATGGTGTTATCGACAGAGTTCTTCAATCACTGCCACCGAGCTACAAAGGCTTCATGATGAACTATAATATGCAAGGGATGGATAAGACAATTCCCAAGCTCTTCGCTGTGCTCAAAGCTGCGAAGGTAGAAATCAAGAAAGAGCATCAAGTGTTGATGGTTAACGAGACCACTAGTTTCAAGAAAAAGGGAAAGGGAAAGAAGGGGAACTTCAAGAAGAATGGCAAGCAAGTTGTCACTCCCGGGAAGAAGACCAAGTCTGGACCCAAGCCTGAAACTGAGTGCTTCTACTACGAACGGACTGATCACTAGAAACGGAACTGCCCCAAGTATTTGGCAGATAAGAAGGATGGCAAAGTGAACAAAGGTATATTTGATATACATGTTATTGATGTGTAGCTTACTAATGCTCGTAGTAGCGCATGGGTATATGATATTGGTTCTGTTGCTCATAGTTGTAACTCGAAACAGGGGCTACGGATTAAGCGAAGACTGGCTAAGGACAAGGTAACGATGCGCGTCGGGAATGGTTCCAAGGTCGATGTGATCGCCGTCGGCATGCTACCTCTACATCTACCTTTGGGATTAGTTTTAGACCTGAATACTTTTTATTTGGTGCCAGTGTTGAGCATGAACATTATATCTGGATCTTGTTTGATGCGAGACAGTTATTCATTTAAATCAGAGAATAATGGTTGTTCTATTTATATGAGTAATATCTTTTACGGTCATGCACCCTTGAAGAGTGGTCTATTTTTGTTGAATATCGATCGTGGTGATACACATATTCATAATATTGATGCCAAAAGATGCAAAGTTGATAATGATAGTGCAACATATTTGTGTCACTGCCGTTTAGGTCATATTGGTGTAAAGCGCATGAAGAAACTCCATGCGGATGGACTTTTGGAATCACTTGATTATCAATCGTTTGATGCTTGCGAACCATGCCTCATGGGCAAGATGACTAAAACTCCGTTCTCCGGAACAATGGAGCGAGCCACTGACTTATTGAAAATAATACATACCGATGTATGCGGTCCGGTGAGTGTTGAGGTTTGCGGCAGGTATCGTTATTTTCTAACCTTCACAGATGATTTAAGAAGATATGGTATATCTACTTAATGAAACACAAGTATGAAACATTTGAAAAGTTTAATGAATTTTAGAGTGAAGTGGAGAATCATCGTAACAAGAAAATAAAGTTTCTACGATCTGATCGCGGAGGTGAATATTTGAGTTACGAGTTTGACCTTCATTTAAAACAATGTGGAATAGTTTCACAACTCAGGCCACCTAGAACACAACAGCGTAATGGTGTGTACGAACGTCGTAACCGTACTTTATTGGATATGGTGTGATCTATGATATCTCTTACCAATTTACCACTACCATTTTGGGGTTATGCATTAGAGACAGCTGCATTCACGATAAATAGGGCACCATCTAAATCCGTTGAGACGACACCGTATGAAATGTGGTTTGGCAAGAAACATAAGTTGTTGTTTCTTAAAGTTTGGGGTTGCGATGCTTATGTGAAAAAGCTTCATCCTGATAAGCTCGAACCCAAATCAGAGAAGCGTGTCTTCATAGGATACCCAAAAGAAACTGTTGGGTACACCTTCTATCACAGATCCGAAGGCAAGATCTTTGTTGCTAAGAATGGATCCTTTCTAGAGAAGGAGTTTCTCTCGAAAGAAGTGAGTGGGAGGAAAGTAGAACTTGATGAGGTAATGTACCCTCTGTCGAATTGGAAAGTAGCCCATCATAGAAAACCATTCCCGTGATGACTACACCAACTAGTGAGGAAGCTAATGATAATGATCATAAAACTTCGGATCAAGTTACTACCGAACCTCGTAGGTCAGCCAGAGCACGTTCCGCACTATAGTGGTACGGTAATCCTGTTCTGAAAGTCATGTTACTAGACCATGACGAACCTACGAACTACGAGGAAGCGATGATGAGCCCAGATTCCGTGAAATGGCTTGAGGCCATGAAATCTGAGATGGGATCCATGTATGAGAAAAAAGTATGGACTTTGGTTGACTTGCCCGATGATCGGCAAGCCATAGTGAGTAAATGGATCTTCAAGAAGATTTGTGCTGATGGTAATGTTACTGTCTACAAAGCTCGACTTGTTGCGAAAGGTTTTCAACAAGTTCAAGGAGTTAACTACGATGAGACCTTCTCACCCGTAGCGATGCTTAAGTCTGTCTGAATCATGTAGCAATTGCTGCATTTTATGATTATGAAATCTGGCAAATGGACGTCAAAACTGCATTCCTTAATGGATTTATTAAAGAAGACTTGTATATGATGCAACCAGAAGGTTTTGTCGATTCTAAAGGTGCTAACAAAGTGTGTGAGCTCCAGCGATCTATTTATGGACTGGTGCAAGCATCTTGGAGTTGGAATATACGCTTTGATAGTGTGATCAAAGCATATGGTTTTATATAGACTTTTGGAGAAGCCTGTATTTACAAGAAAGTGAGTGGGAGCTCTGTAGCATTTCTAATATTATATGTGTATGACATATAGTTGATTGGAAATGATATAGAACTTCTAATAGCATAAAAGGATAATTTAATAAGAGTTTTTCAATGAAAGACCTCGGTGAAGCTGCTTATATATTGGGCATCAAGATCTATATAGATAAATCAAGACGCTTAATTGGACTTTCACAAAGCACATACCTTGATAAAGTTTTAAAGAAGTTCAAAATGGATCAGTCAATGAAAGGCTTCTTTCCTATGTTACAAGGTGTAAAGTTGAGTCAGACTTAATGCCCAGCCACTGCAGAAGATAGAGAGAAAATGAAAGTCATCCCCTATGCCTTAGCCATAGGTTCTATCATGTATGCAATGATGTGTACCAGACCTGATGTGTGCCTTGCTATAAGTTTAGCAAGGAGGTACCAAAGTAATCCAGGAATGGATCACTGGACAGTGGTCAAGAACATCCTGAAATACCTGAAAAGGACTAAGGATATGTTTCTCCTTTATGGAGGTGACAAAGTGCTCGTCGTAAATGGTTACGTTGATGCTAGCTTTGACAGATTCCCTTGCCTTGGCAGTGGATTTAACCGCAAGATCATTGTAACTGCTTTTAGTAATGGCCTCACGACCCTTGTAGTGTTGGGCCATAGGGTAGCCGTGAGGTTGTGGGGGGGGGGGGCGGGCACTACTCCGCAAATGCGTGAAAGACTGGCTGAAGAAGGAAAAATAACGCTAGAGGGTTAGGACAAAGCATAGTAGGGTCGTCCACAATACAACAGAAAAAGTGGACGCCTGCAACTTATCGGAGACGACAGATTCACTTGGTTGTAGGGCTTCATAGAGACCTCCACGTGGATCTCCCCGAGCGGGAGGCCAGTTAGCAGGTGTAGACAGTCTTCGACCTTGCTCTCTGAAAGCTCCCACCGAAGCAGGCGGCTGGGGTTACCCAGCCCTCAATACTCATATATGGGAATCCACCACAAGGGCTGAACATTCTTCTCCACCCAGGTATTCAGGATCTGCAGCTCGGAGAGCCCTTTCTCCTGTAGACGAAAGACCGCATCTATCATAAGGTCGGTCTCCGAGGAGAAATCGGTCTTCGGTCTCCACTCTGGCTTGTGCCAACAAGGCTCGTTGGCTAACTCACACAGCCCGGGGTCATCAGGGTTGAAGGAGTTATTCAGGGCATAAAACCACCCCCACTTCCATGACTCAGGCTCCAGGGCGGTCGCCAGCTCAAAATAATTGGAGCCTAGACAAGGATGGACGACGGCACCGCCGCATGAAGAAATTTTTCCATCCTTAAGACAAGGTGTCGTGGTTCTAAGTCTGACAGTAGAATGGGGGTAGAAATGTAGAGGCAAGATCCTAGCTATGGAGGAGTTGTACACACGAGTTTTACGAGTTCAGGCCCTTCTCGGAGGAAGTAACAGCCCTACGTCTCGGAGCCCGGAGGTGGTCGACTAGATTATATGCGTGTGTGTTACAGGGGGTGCGAACCATGCAGAGGCAATATCCTAGCTATGGAGGAGTTGAACACACGAGTTTTACGAGTTCAGGCCCTTCTCGGAGGAAGTAACAACCCTACGTCTCGGAGCCCGGAGGCGGTCGATTGGATTATATGCGTGTGTGTTACAGGGGGTGCGAACCCTTGTTCCTGAGGAGGGGGTGGCTTATATAGAGTTAGCCAGACCCCTCCCGCCCTCAGTTACAAAGGGTTTAAGGTACATAAAGATGGAGACGTTACTGCTAACGCATGTAATAAAAGTACACAATGACCATTAAGGCCATGACTTAAATCCCGACCGTTGCAGAGTGGAGTGGCTCTAGATCTTCTGGTAGTGAGTGGTTGTCCGTACAGTCGAGTATCTTCAAGACTGTCGAGTGGAACATGGCTTCATGGTCGAGTGGATGATGATTTTTCTTCGACTACTTCTGGTTCTTTTAGAGATGTCCTTGGGGAGGGTATCTTGGACAGATCCATGACCCTACCCTAAGTACATGGCTTCATCACAAGGAACTGCTTCAAAGAAATACCTGAAGAGATCAAAATGTGTGCGAACCCCAAAGAAGCATTCACATAGAGTCGCAAAGCAAGACATATGGAACACACCGCTTGGAGTAAGGTGATGCAGATGTTACCTATAGAGGGTCAAGACACCTCTGGTGAAAGGACTCACGGTGGAAGTCACAGCCCATGGTGGATAAAAGCCACGTGTACTACTTGGTTCCAATGTAGTGGCTGTGGAACCACATCCCTCCGTCAGGGCGCCATCCAGGCCATTACGGTGAACTCCGGCAGCTGGCTGTGACGCCCCCGATTCAACCGTACACTAATCATACACGCAAACGTGTATGATCAAGATCAGGGACTCACGGGAAGATATCACAACACAACTCTACAAATAAAATAAGTCATACAAGCATCATATTACAAGCCAGGGGCCTCGAAGGCTCAAATATAAGAGCTCGATCATAGACGAGTCAGCGGAAGCAACAATATCTGAGTACAGACATAAGTTAAACAAGTTTGCCTTAAGAAGGCTAGCACAAACTGGGATACAGATCAAAAGAGGCGCAGGCCTCCTGCCTGGGATCCTCCTAAACTACTCCTAGTCGCCGTCAGCGGCCTGCACTTAGTAGTAGGCCCCTCCAGAGTAGTAGGAGTCGTCGTTGACGGTGGCGTCTGGCTCCTGGACTCCATCGTCTGGTCGCAGCAATCGGGTATAGGAAGGGGGAAAAGGGGGAACAAAGCAACCATGAGTACTCATCCAAAGTACTCGCAAGCAAGGAGCTACACTACGTATGTATGCAATGGTATCAAATGGAATAAGGGTATCATATGTGGACTGAACTGCAGAATGCCGGAATAAGAGGGGGATAGCTGGTCCTATCGAAGACTATGCTTCTGGCCACCTCCATCTTGCAGCATGTAGAAGAGAGTAGAAGGTAAGTTCACCAAGTATCATCGCATAGCATAATCCTAACCGATGATCCTCCCCTCGTCGCCCTGTGAGAGAGCGATCACCGGTTGTATCTGGCACTTGGAAGGGTGCGTTTTATTAAGTATCCGGTTCTAGTTCTCATAAGGTCAAGGTACAACTCCAAGTTGTCCTGTTACCGAAGATCACGGCTACTCAAATAGATTAACTTCCCTGCAGGGGTGCACCACATTTCCGAACACGCTCGATCCCCTTTGTCCAGACACACTTTCCTGGGTCATGCCCGGCCTCAAAAGATCAACACATCGCAGCCCTACCTAGGCACAACAGAGAGGTCAGCACGCCGGTCTAAATCCTATGGCGCAGGGGCGACGCTTCAAAATGACTTGGAATCTCTGATGGCTTGGCTCAACGAGATTCCTGGTCGAGTGCAAGAATGGAAGAAGTCCTCTGCCCGGTGTGGTGCTGATGTGGCGTTGTCCTTGGTCACAGTCCACTACAAGGAAGCTCGTGAAGACAAGCTGGCGGTGATCAAGGTCGCCAACACCAAAAGGCACGACTTCCAGTCCTTTATGGAGACTTTCAACGCTACTGCCACTCGGATCGCAGATGGAATCGACTTGGACGAATTCGTCGCACCCTCCAGCCCTCCTCCTGCGGAGTGAACAAACTATGAGATTTAAACATGTCTTAAATTTACCTCGGAATGCCGAGTGCTTGCCGTAACCATTAAACTCCTTCGGGCTTGATGCTCGAATACTTTTGATTTGTTGCTTGGAACTTTAGGATTTATCTGAACTATTTTTGAGTATACTTGCGATTGCTTTTGGGATCTGCTCCATTGTATTTGTGGCGTAGCTCGGAGGAGAAGGTTGCAGTCGACCTGCGCCTCGCCGTCCTTGCGGACAAGGATGGAGCGCACGTTGTATTTGTGGCGTAGCTCGGAGTAGAAGGTTGAAGTCGACCTGCGCCTCACCATCCTTGCAGACAAGGATGGAGCGCATGTTGTATTTATGGTGTAGTTCTTAGGGAAATGATTTTACAAACTTTGCCGAGTAATGGACTGCAGCTAAGCCCCCGAGTGGGAGGCTGGCTCACCACTCGGTAGGATTTTACAAACTTAGGCGAGTACTGGACTGCAGCTAAGCCCCCGAGTGGGAGGATTGCTCACCACTCGGTAGGATTTTACAAACTTAGGCGAGTACTTGGACTGCAGCTAAGCCCTCGAGTGGGAGGCTAGCTCACCACTCGGTAGGATTTTACAAACTTAGGCCAGTACTGGACTACAGCTAAGCCCTCGAGTGGGAGGATTGCTCATCACTCGGTAGGATTTTACAAACTTAGGCGAGTACTTTGACTGCAGCTAAGCCCCCGAGTGGGAGGCTGTCTCACCACTCGGTAGGATTTTACAAACTTAGGCGAGTACTGGACTGCAGCAAAGCCCCCGAGTGGGAGGATTGCTCGTCACTCGGAGGATTTTACAAACTTAGGCGAGTACTTGGACTGCAGGTAAGCCCCCGAGTGGGAGGATTGCTCACCACTCGGTAGGATTTTACAAACTTAGGCGAGTACTGGACTGCAGCTAAGCCCCCGAGTGGGAGGCTGGCTCACCACTCGGTAGGATTTTGAAAACTTAGGCGAAACGGGTTCGTAGCTAAGCCCCCGAGCGGGAGGCTGGCTCACCACTCGGTAGGTTGTTTGAAAACTTAGGTGAAACGGATTCACAGCTAAGTCACCCACTGGGGGTTTTCAGACGTAAACAAAAGAAACAACAATCTGTCAGAGGAGTGTAAAGCTCTTGTCTTTGATAAACAAATTACAAAGGTACTTCTTATTACACTTTATTCGAATGAGTACTTAAGTATAAAAGGGGCGGAGCAGCTCCGCATTCCAAGCTCGTGGCTCGTCTTTCTGATACTCGACACTGTAAAGATGGTATGCTCCATTGTGGAGAACTCTGGTGATGATGAAGGGGCCTTCCCAAGCAGGGGCGAGCTTGTGTGTCTTCTGTTGATCCACTCGAAGAACCAAGTCTCCCTCTTGAAAGGCTTGACCCCTCACGTTTCTGCCATGGAATCGATGCAAGTCTTGTTGATAAATGGTCGATCGGATCAAGGCCATCTCTCTTTCCTCCTCTAAGGGATCGACTGAATCTTGTCGGGCCTGTTCTGCTTCTTCTTCAGAGAAGAGCTTGACTCGGGGTGCGTTTTGGAGCAGGTCACTTGGTAGAACAGCTTCGGCTCCATAGACCAAAAAGAAAGGAGTTCGTCCAGTCGGCTGATTAGGAGTTGTCCTCAAACCCCAGACAACTCATGGAAGTTCATCGACCCAAGCGCCTGCTGCGTGTCCATTGAGAATTAGGCCATTTGCTCTTTCTGCTTGTCCTTTCGACTGTGGGTGAGCGACCGAAGCATAGTCGACTCGTGTGCCTTGAGAAGCACAGAAAGCTCTAAACTCATCAGAATCGAAGTTCGACCCGTTGTCAGTGATGATGCTGTGTGGAACTCCATATCTGAATGTCAATTCCCTGATAAAACTGACAGCGTTGCTAGCTTCAAGATTCTTAATAGGTTTAGCTTCAATCCATTTGGTAAACTTGTCGACTGCTATGAGCACATGAGTGAAGCCGCTCCTACTAGTTCTCAGTGGTCCAACCATATCTAATCCCCAAACAGCAAAGGGCTAGACGAGGAGAATGGTCTTCAGGGCTGACGCTGGCTTGTGAGACATGTCAGAGTAAAACTGGCAGCCTTCACATCTGTCGACTATATCTTTCGCCATTTCATTTGCTCGTGGCCAATAAAATCCGGCTCGGTATGCTGTAGCCACGATGGCCCGAGAGGACGCATGGTGACCACAAGTCCCTGAGTGGATGTCGTTGAGGATCATTCGACCTTCTTCTGGTGTTATGCATTTCTGACTGGCTCCAGTCACGCTTTCCCTGAGAAGTTGTCCTCTTATCAAAGTAAAGGCCTTGGATCGACGAACGATCTGTCGAGCCTCTTCTTCGTCCTCTGGGAGTTCCTTCCTAAGGATGTACGCAATGTATGGCACTGTCCAGTCGGGAGTAATGACCAGGACCTCCATGATTAGATCAACCACAGCTGGGATCTCGACTTCAGTCGGATCTGTGGCGCTCTTAGGCTGCGGGGGCTCTTCCGTCAAAGGATCTTCCTGAACTGTCGGTGTGAATATGTTCCAAAAACACATTGATGGGAATGGCTTCTCTCTTGGAACCTATCTTTGCTAAATCATCGGTTGCATGATTTTTCAGACGGGGTATGTGATGGAGCTCTAACCCCTCAAACTTTGCCGGGGTTTCTGATCCACGGGCACCTATGGGACCGGCGAACCGGGTCCCTTTTGGTTCGGCGGGGGGCGGAGGTGGCGCAAAGAGCAGATCGAGGCGGAGCAAGCGGGCGGTTGGTTGCGCGAGGGGTAAATCGAGGTGGAGCACACGAACGATTTACCCAGGTTCGGGCCGCAAGGATGCGTAAAACCTTACTCCTGCTTTGTGGATTGGTATTGATCTCTCGCCCGGGAGCGAGGGCGAGCGTGAGTGTGGAAATGCCAAACCTCGCGAGGGGTCTCGAGGTGGCCGACCCCCCCTACGTTGCACACGGGCCTCCTTTTATACTCAAGGGGTTACCGACATAGAGCAACGGGGGCCAAGGGCAAAAGTGGAAAGGGTGCCGTGGGTAGGCACAGCTAGGTGCTGTAGTAGGCACAGCTAGCTGCTACAGAGTTATCATACCTAACCCTGACGGCAGGGGACAAGGGCATTAAATGCCCGTCTGTGTCGCCTAGACAGCACCGAAAGGGACCGCTAGGGACGCCTCCGTCTTGCCACGGTGCTTGTCTTGTCAGCGCCTTCGTGCCACCGCACGCCCCTAGCTGCACAGCCTCCTACCACGTGCGCTCGGGAGGGGCCCCGGAGCAACACGTGGGTGGATGTGCTGGAGCGCGGGAGTGGAGTGGGGGCTTGCCGCGGCAAGCGCCTTGCCGCGGCTGTCGACTTGTCGCTTCCGGGAGCTTGTCGCTCACCGGGCCTTGTCGGGGCGCGTAGCGCGCCGCGGCAAGTTCCTTGGAATGCCTCGGACGGCCTTCCCGGCAAGCGCCTCTTGCCGGGGTCTTGGGACGCTTCTGATGGCCTTCCCGGCAAGCTCCTCTTGCCGAGGTCTTGTCTTGAGTACTTTGTTCTTGAATGGTCTTCAGGGACCACAAGGAATCTTGGCGGTGACCTGGCAGGCCTTGCCGCGGGACGCTGCAACTGCCCGTGCACAAGTTCGGGGTACAAGGGTACCCCTACTCTAGTAGACCGACAGGAGCCCCCGGGCCTGGGCCAGACACGGTGTCGAGCTCTGTTGGGCCAGGCCCAAAACAGTGCACGGGCACGCGCGGCCTAGGTCGCGCCGCATATCTCTCCGCTTCCATCGCGCACGCTCGTAACGGCGCGCGTCGAACGCGGTGTCGTGGGTGACGCGGGCGGCGCGCGCGCGTGGGGCTAAGCCCCGCGAGCATGCGTCAAGCCATGATGAAGGGGAACGGCCCTCGCCCTCTCCTCCAAACAGAGATGCCGGGGTTTCTGATCCACGGGCACCTATGGGACCGGCGAACCGGGTCCCTTTTGGTTCGGCGGGGGGCGGAGGTGGCGCAAAGAGCAGATCGAGGCGGAGCAAGCGGGCAGTTGGTCGCGCGAGGGGTAAATCGAGGTGGAGCACACGAACGATTTAGCCAGGTTCGGGCCGCAAGGATGCGTAAAACCTACTCCTGCTTTGTGGATTGGTATTGATCTCTCGCCCGGGAGCGAGGGCGAGCGTGAGTGTGGAAATGCCAAACCTCGCGAGGGGTCTCGAGGTGGCCGACCCCCCCTACGTTGCACACGGGCCTCCTTTTATACTCAAGGGGTTACCGACATAGAGCAACGGGGGCCAAGGGCAAAAGTGGAAAGGGTGCCGTGGGTAGGCACAGCTAGGTGCTGTAGTAGGCACAGCTAGCTGCTACAGAGTTATCATACCTAACCCTGACGGCAGGGGACAAGGGCATTAAATGCCCGTATGTGTCGCCTAGAAAGCACCGAAAGGGACCGCTAGGGACGCCTCCGTCTTGCCACGGTGGTTGTCTTGTCAGCGCCTTCGTGCCACCGCACGCCCCTAGCTGCACAGCCTCCTGCCACGTGCGCTCGGGAGGGGCCCCGGAGCGACACGTGGGTGGATGTGCTGGAGCGCGGGCGTGGAGTGGGGGCTTGCCGCGGCAAGCGCCTTGCCGCGGCTGTCGACTTGTCGCTTCCGGGAGCTTGTCGCTCACCGGGCCTTGTCGGGGCGCGTAGCGCGCCGCGGCAAGTTCCTTGGAATGCCTCGGACGGCCTTCCCGGCAAGCGCCTCTTGCCGGGGTCTTGGGACGCTTCTGATGGCCTTCCCGGCAAGCTCCTCTTGCCGGGGTCTTGCCTTTTTCCCGGCAAGCTCCTCTTGCCGGGGTCTTGTCTTGAGTACTTTGTTCTTGAATGGTCTTCAGAGGGACCACAAGGAATCTTGGCGGTGACCTGGCAGGCCTTGCCGCGGGACACTGCAACTGCCCGTGCACAAGTTCGGGGTACAAGGGTACCCCTACTCTAGTACGCCAACAAACTTTTTTCCAACTTCCTCACCGCATTGCAGTAACCAGTCATTGCTGGGCTTCTAACATCCCATTCTTTCATCACTTGATTGACCACCAAACCTGAGTCACCGTAAACCATGAGGCGGCGGACGCCGAATGAAATGGCCATACGTAACCCATATAGGAGTGCTTCATATTCTGCTTCATTATTGGAGGAATCAAAGTGAATCTGGAGGACGTATCTGAGATTGTCTCCTCTGGGGGATACCAGTACCACCCCAGCACCAGAACCATTCAGCATCTTGGACCCATCAAAGAACATGGTCCAGTGCTCCGAGTGAACTTGAGTCGGCAGTTGTTGTTCGATCCACTCGGCGAGGAAATCTGCCACTGCTTGGGACTTGATAGCTTTCTTTGCCAAAAACTTGATATCTAAAGGAAGGAGTTCAATCGCCCATTTTGCCACTCGACCATTTGCATCTCTGTTGTGCAGAATCTCCGACAATGGAGCGTCGCTGACGACTGTAACAGAGTGATCAGAGAAATAGTGTGCAACCTTCTTCATGGTCATGTAAATCCCACAAACAAGCTTCTGATAGTGTGGATATCTCTGCTTTGACGGAGTCAGAACTTCAGAAACATAATGAACCGGGCGCTGAACTTTATAGGCTTTTCCCTCTTCTTCCCGCTCGACCGTAAGTACTGTACTGACGACTTGTCCAATGGCTGCTATATAAAGCAGTAAAGGCTCTTTGGTGACTGGGGCAGCAAGCACCGGCTGGGTGGAAAGCAGGGCTTTTAGCTCTGCAAATGTTGCATCAGCTTCGGGAGTCCACTCGAACTTATCTGATTTCGTCATCAGTCGGTAAAGAGGTAGTGCCTTTTCACCGAGGCGAGAAATGAATCGACTTAGGGCGGCCAAACAAACAGTAAGATTACAGACATCATGCACACGCACAGGGCGTTTCATCCGGAGTATGGCACCCACTTTCTCTGGGTTAGTGTCGATCCCTCGTTCGGAAACGAGAAAACCGAGTAATTTTCCGCCCGGAACTCCAAACATGCACTTTGATGGATTAAGGTTGATATCATACCTTCTAAGGTTGGCAAAGGTTTCAGCAAGGTCAGCCAGTAGGTCGGAACCTTTATGTGACTTGACCACAATGTAATCCATGTATGCTTCCACATTCCGACTGGTCTGAGTGAGCAAGCACTTCTGAATCATCCGCATGAATGTGGCTCCAGCATTATTCAAACTGAATGGCATAGTGACATAACAGAAGCACCCAAATGGGGTGATGAAAGCCGTTTTTATCTCATCGGGTCCGTACAGACGGATCTGGTGGTACACGGAATAAGCGTCCAAAAAGGACAAATGCTCGCACCCCGCGGTCGAGTCGACTATTTGGTCGATGCGAGGGAGAGGAAAGTGATCTTTCGGGCAGGCCCGATTGATATGTTTGAAGTCGATGCACATGCGAAGTGAATCTTCATTCTTTGGGACCATGACAACATTAGCTAACCACTCAGAGTGGTAAATCTCACAGATAAACTCAGCTGCCAGAAGCAGAGCCACCTCTTCACTGATTGCCTTCCTCTTCTGTACGGCGGACCTTCCAAGATGTTCTTTGACTGGTTTCACTTTTGGGTCGACTCGCAAACGATGCTCAGCCAGTCTCCTGGGAACACCTGGCATGTACGAAGGTTTCCATGCAAAGATGTCCCAGTTCTCATGGAGGAACTGAATGAGCGCTTCTTCCTATTTGGAGTCGAGTGTGGTTGAAATGTGAGTCGGAGCGGCATTGGGATCTGTCGGGTGAATGTGAATCGACTTTGTTTCGCCAGAAGACTAGAATGCTGAATCCGTGGCAGGCTTCTTGGCTCGCAACAAATCACTCGGATCTTCATTTTTTGATATTCTTGCAATTCCACTACGGCCATCTGTGCATCGGCGATCTTTGAGCCCTTCTGGAAGCACTCTTCCGCCTTCTTCCGACTACCAGTGATAGTGATCACCCCTTTGGGACCAGGCATCTTCAATTTGAGGTACACGTAACATGGTCGAGCCATAAAACGTGCATAAGCTGGCCTGCCCAGAATAGCATGATAGGCACTCTGGAAATCCACAACTTCAAATGTCAACTTTTCTTTGCGGTAATTCTTGGAGTCACCGAACACCACATCGAGAGTGCTCTGACCGAGTGATGCAGCCTTCTTGCCGGGAATGACTCCATGGAAACTCATATTGCTTTCACTAAGTCTGGACATCGGAATGCCCATTCCCTTCAACGTCTCTGCATACAGTATATTCAGGCCACTGCCACCATCCATCAGAACCTTAGTCAGTCGGGTGCCTTCGACTACTGGGTCGACCACCAACGCTTGCCTCCCAGGGGTGGCTATGTGCGCTGGGTGATCGGACTGGTCGAATGTAATGGCAGTCTGGGACCACTTCAAATAACTGGGTGTCATCGGAGCGACCATGTTCACTTCTCTGTTGATGACTTTCAATCGACTTTTACTCTCAACGCCAGCGAAAATTATCAGAATGGAATTCACGTGGGGATAACCATCATCATCCTCTTCCTCGTCCTCAACCTTGTCTGCTTCTTTCTCCTTTTCCTTGGGTTGTTTCTCTCAGAATTGCTGGATTAGGAGTCGACACTGTCGAGTGGTATGCTTCGGGTAAATGAAATTACCATCTTCATCTTTTTTGGTGTGAATGTGGCATGGTAAATCCAGCACCTCATTTCCATCTTGATCTTTTACTTTCTTGGGGTTCCACGGCCCTTTGGGCTTCCCCTTGAACTTCCCTTGAGTCACGGCTAAGGCTTCACCAGGAGCGGCTGGCTCGGCTTTGCGCTTCTGCTTCCGACTGGAGTTTCCTCCTCCGGTTTCGTGGGCGACTGTTTTGTGCTTGCCAATCCAGAGTCGGTCTTCTTCTTCACCGTTGGCGTACTTGGTGGAAATTTCCATCATTCGAGTCAGAGTCATATCTCCTGTCCGACCGAATTTCAGATTCAACTCCCAATATTTCACGCCTTCTTTAAAGGCACAAATTTCCTGATGATCAGACACATTCTCCACCGTGTGGTGCAATGTGATCCATCTCTGGATATAATCTCTCAAAGTTTCATTCGGTTTCTGAATGCAACATTGTAATTCTATCAGCCCTGCCGGCCATTTGCAAGTACCTTCAAATGTTCTGACAAATACTCGGGCAAGATCTTCCCAAGTATAAATGCTACCAGGCGCTAACTGATTCAGCCACGCTCTGGCTGAGCCCTCCAACATCAAAGGAACGTGTTTCATGGGCACCTCATCATTGCCACCACCAATCTGAACAGCCACTCGGTAATCTTCAAGCCAAGTATCAGGCTTGGACTCTCCAGTGAACTTACTGACTCCAGTCGCCAACCTGAAGTTGGGAGGAATCACCGCAGCCCTGATGGCTCTACTGAAGCACTCTGGAGATGAGACATGCACTCTGCTGCTGGTTGGAAAATCTCTGTCGGACCTTCTCTGTGGGCTCTGTTTCTGTCGACCATACCCTGAACGAGAATAGATCTCGCATCAAAGCCCGGTTACCTAGGGTCGACTGGAATCCTTCGCCCACCACTGTGAGGGCGTCTGTCATCCTGTTGCCGAGGCACGTACGATCCACTCCTTAGGGGAGGCGTGGGAACTCGACGATGATCGTCGTGATAGAGTCGGTGATCATACTGCTCGCGGCTTCTGTACTGATCTCGTCGATCTCCACGTCCCTCACACCTCGGGGCCGATCTTGGGCTGTGAGCCGACTGGACCGTGTCTGCAACCACGGATCTGCTGTGAATCCTATTCCGCGACTGAGATACTACTGTGTTCTGCTCACCCGCGGCTCGGAGCAAGGCCCGGATCTGCACCAAACCTCAACCAGCTTTTGACTAGGAAGGTTGAGTTGACTCCGCTATTTGGGCCGCAGCTATGAGATTCTGGATTGGAGTCCGGTATACCTGAGTCAAAGGTGGAAAAAGTTGACGTCAACTGGATTCGGGAGCATGCTGCCAAGCACGCTCCTCTAGTGCCTCTTGGAGGTTCTCCAGTCGAGTGCGCTCAGCCAAGTTGGCCAGGCGCGCCTCCTCCAAGGCCTGGGCCTTAGGGGTTTCTCCAACGATAGGAGTGTGAAGTGCATCCATGTTCCGGCGGCGAAGTTCTTCCCTCCGCTGCGAAGAGAGGGGTTCGGGGCGGTACTCTTCGTGAACACGCAACGGATCGCCGCCCCCATCGCCTCCGTCTTCACGGGTGAAGCCAGGAGGACTGCGTGGTCCATTGACCATCAAAACTTCCGCCGCAGGGTCGCTGCTGTCGCACTCGGGTGCAGTCTCTATGGAGCCAGTCGACAGATCGAACAGGCCATAGAGAGTTTCGTCGGGCTCGATTGCCGTGACTTGGGGGTGGCCGACTGGCAAACCACCGCATTCCTCACCCACCGCTGAAGCCTCGATTGACCGGAACATTTACTCCGGCGGGCTGCAGGGAGGGGGAAGCTACAGGAGCCGACTGATACTGGGTGGACGGCTGCCGCAGGAGGATGCCGCGGACGCACGCGCGAAAGTGCGTTGCCCCGCGGATGGGGAGTGCGTCGACGTCGAGTGGAGCCTCCCAAAGCCAAGCGGAGTCGTTAGAGACAAACACGAGCGCGCCGAGACAGATCTCGCGGCCCTCAGCCAAACCTCCGCCTGAAACCATGATGAAGGGGATCGGAAAAATTGCAAATTCTCCAACAAGTCACTAAGACACCTGCCCCACGGTGGGCGCCAATTATCGTGGTTCTAAGTCTGACAGTAGAATGGGGGTAAAAATGTAGAGGCAAGATCCTAGCTATGGAGGAGTTGTACACACGAGTTTTACGAGTTCAGGCCCTTCTCAGAGGAAGTAACAGCCCTATGTCTCGGAGCCTGGAGGCGGTCGACTGGATTATATGCGTGTATGTTACAGGGGGTGCGAACCCTTGTCCCTAAGGAGGGGGGTGGCTTATATAGAGTTTGCCAGACCCCTCCTGCCCTCAGTTACAAAGGGTTTAAGGTACATAAAGATGGAGAGGTTACTGGTAACGCCTGTAATAAAAGTACATAATGACCATTAAGGCCATGACTTAAATCCCGACCATTGCAGAGTGGAGTGGCTCTAGATCTTGTAGTAGTCGAGTGGTTGTCCGTACGGTCGAGTGTCTTCAAGACTGTCGAGTGGAACATGGCTTCCTGGTCGAGTGGATGATGATTTTTCTTTGACTGCTTCTGGTTCTTTTAGAGATATCCTTGGGGAGGGTATCTTGGACAGATCCATGACCCTACCCTAGGTACATGGCTTCATCATTAGCCCCCGAATGGATCAGGGTTTGAGTGAGGAAGAAGTTGAGAACGCTTCCGACCCATTTTTCATTGTTATGAATATATCTTGCTCGGGATCAATGAACTGAGGTGATGACACCAACTTCTTTTTCAGTCGCCTTGATCCGTTCTTAGTTTTTTGTCGAGTGAACTTTTACTGAAAAGCTTCGAGTGATGATGCGGACAATGTCTTCCGTCTGACAAGTTGTTTTGCCGCCCGGCGCGTCAACTGTCGTGGTTCTAAGTCTGACAGTAGAATGGGGGGTAGAAATGTATAGGCAAGATCCTAGCTATGGAGAAGTTGTACACACGAGTTTTACGAGTTCAGGCCCTTCTCGGAGGAAGTAACAAATCTATGTCTCAGAGCCTGGAGGCGGTCGACTGGATTATATGCGTGTGTGTATAGGGGGTGCGAACCCTTGTCCCTGAGGAGGGGGGTGGCTTATATAGAGTTTGCCAGACCCCTCCCGCCCTCAGTTACAAAGGGTTTAAGGTACATAAAGATGGAGGCGTTACTGGTAACGCCTGTAATAAAAGTACATAATGACCATTAAGGCCATGACTTAAATCTCGACCATTGCAGAGTGGAGTGGCTCTAGATCTTGTAGTAGTCGAGTGGTTGTCCGTACAGTCGAGTGTCTTCAAGACTGTCGAGTGGAACATGGCTTCCTGGTCGAGTGGATGATGATTTTTCTTTGACTGCTTCTGGTTCTTTTAGAGATGTCCTTGGGGAGGGTATCTTGGACAGATCCATGACCCTACCCTAGGTACATGGCTTCATCATTAGCCCCCGAATGGATCAGGGTTTGAGTGAGGAAGAAGTTGAGAACGCTTCCGACCCATTTTTCGTTGTTATGAATATATCTTGCTCGGGATCAATGAACTGAGGTGATGACACCAACTTATTTTTCAGTCGCCTTGATCCATTCTTAGTTTTCTGTCGAGTGAACTTTTACTGAAAAGCTTCGAGTGATGATGCGGAGGATGTCTTCCGTCTGACAAGTTGTTCTACTGTCCGCGGATTTCACGGGATTCGAATTTTGGGAAGCGCGCCTGGCAGGGGAGGCCGTGGTAATCGGGACGGATTAGGCAGGTCGCCTGGTTCCCCATGCCACCTTTTTAGCCATGTATCGCGTGCGCGACTGTTGCGGGATTTGATGAGATCGTTCGGGCCTACCAGTCAGTCACTCGGAAGTATCTTTATAAAAGGCACCGGACCGGGCCTTTGGACAGTGCGCCCTCATTCTCCTTCTTCTTCCTCAGATTTCTCCGCTACCTCTGCTTTCGCTCTCGGCGTCGTAGCTCCGCTCGGACTCGATTTGCTGCCATGGGGAAGGAGAAGACAGTGGTGCTGGAGCGCGCAAAGAAGGCAACGGCGAAAGCAAAAGGGAAGCGGACCAGCCGAGGTGGATCCTCATTAAGGTCCGGCCTGCCGCCGGGCTGGATCCAGGGCAATTGGATCCGCTTGATGATTAGCCAGGATGACATCGATGATCTGGTGGAGGGGGGCTGATCCCCCACGAGTCGGCACGGCTCCCGGGGAACGAGACCGAACCGTGACTGTGGGAGGGTGAGTGTGTTCTCCTCACCACTCACGTCGACCGCGGGTTTTCTTTGCCTCCCCACCCTTTCTTTTGTGGTTTTTTGAATTTCTTCGGGGCTCAACTCCACCACTTTACTCCAAACACTATCGTGTACCTTGCTGCCTTCGTGTCGATGTGCGAAAATTTCTTGGGTTGTCGACCGCACTTGGGTCTCTTCAAGCACATATTCACCTGTCGCTCCCAGTCAGTCAAGAAGGCCAACCCAAGTGACGAGAGGACGCACGTGATTCAGATGTGCGAGGGCCTTGGAATCCCAATGAGGAATAAGAGCACCTTCCCGGCTATGATCCTTCCTGACTCGGTCCGGGGCTGGCAGTCGACCTGGTTTTACTGTAAGGACCAGCCGACTCCGGGTCAGTCGACTGGACTTCCCACCTTTTCCTTGGATCAAGTGGAGAATCCCTCCTCCTTGAGGGTTATCCCAGAAGAGAAGGCGCAGGTGAAGACGTTGGTCGAGCGGGTCGTCCAACTTGTCCGTGACGGGGTGACTGGAATGGACGTGCTGGAGGTTTTTCTCAGTCGACGCATCCAACCACTTCAAGCCCGTGACCATCCGATGTGGATGTACTCGGGACTCGAGGACTCCACTCGGATCCACCCGGAGGACATTAGTGAAGACACGGTGGAGAAGTGGCTGAGAGGAATCACCAGCAACAAAGATAATCCCCGGGGGTCTAGGAGGATGATTCCATTCAACCATTCGCGCCAGCCGGAACAGGTATGATTCTGCTTTATCAAGTATCTTCTCGATTCACTGTGTAACACCTTGTTGACGGTCGACTGTATTTCTTTCGTTCATTGTCTTTTCAGGCTCTTATTGATATGTACTCGATGCCCAACGGAGTGTAGGAGCAAGACGTCAAGGAAGGGGCGAGCGTGGGTGTGAGTGGTGAGTGGCACTCGGATGCAGAGGAGGACGAGGAGACCGATGAATTGAGTGACAAGGAGGAGGTCGACTCGCCTCCTCGCAGAGAGAGAAGATCCAAGCACGCTCAAGACCCGGCGGGCACCCCGGTCCTGGCGGCTGCACCGACTGGGCCATCTTATAAGCGCCCTTGGACGTCTTCGCCAGCGCCGATTGAGAAGATAACGAAACAGCCCAAGATTGTGCCGCCTCCTGCGCCAAAAGCACCGAAAGCCACCTCCTCTAAACCACCGAAGGCTTTGCCCAAAATCAAAGTGACCGTCCCCACCATCTCCGGGTAATCATCTGATCTGTTCTTTTGGACGACTCGAGCAACAGAACGTAACCGACTGAATGTTGACATTTGCAGTGCTGCTACATCTGGAACTTCTTCCTACCAATATCGAGATGAGGAGATGGAAGACGCGGTTACTTCCAACCCAGGTAAAAACTCTTATGATCTTGTTCTTGATTACTTGGTCGATTAAATTCTAGGGATTCACTTGGGGTCGACTGATTTCTCTGCAGCTCCACCCAACGTCATCGATCTTCCAGATGATGATGAAGACATGGCCCCTAGGCCCAGAAAGAACAAAAAAGTAGCAGCTGGCAAGACGTCTCAGCAGGGACCGACGACCACACCAACCGCCCGGCAATCTAAAGACGTAGGCGGGGCCTCTGTAACTTTCGTTGTACCATTGTCGAGTGAGCGCCCTGCACCGTCAATTGAACCAGTGTTCTCTTCACTCGTCCAGCCTCATGCTTCGGAGCTCCAAGCTGCCGCACCTGGGTCGTCTGCCCCCTTCTTCACCAACTACCATGTTCCGGAAAACTAGTCGGACGCGGCTACAGAAGCCATCCGTCAGGCTAACGCGATGATGGAGCGGATGAAGATGGTGCACGAGCATAGCCAGGCTGCTTACGACGCCAGTGCTGCTCTCCGGGCCAATGTCCAGGTAAGTAAACTTCTGACTGACCTTGTTCTATTAGGATATGCTGCCCGAAATATTTTCTTCCATACAATCTCTTATTGTTTGCGTCAAATTTGTACACCCACTGGTTGTTTTGTTGTCTTTGGTATTTGCGCTCTTCCACTCGGTCTGGGTGAGTAGGATCTGAACCGGTGGGGGCACTCTAAGTGCACCCACTGGGTGTAGTCCCCGACACTGCGGTCGACTGCTGGTAGTTGGCCGGGGTCCGAATAGTTCTTTTCTCTTCTTTTTTTTACTTGACCCGGGCGGACTGGTCGAGTTGGGTCTGAATCAGTGGGGGCACGCCAAGTGCACCCGCTGGGTGTAGTCCCCGAGACCGCAGTCGACTGCAGGTAGTCGGCTGGGGTCTAAGTGAACTTTTCAGTTTTATTCACTCAGAAGTAAATAACCTTTGATCTTGTCAATTGACACGTCTTTTATCTCCTGCAGAAATCTTGTTCTCTCATTTCTAAGTTTGTCGAGTTTGAGGAGAAGCAGAGGTAACTCAACCTCGACTTGGAGTTGGCCCGGCAAAAGTTGAAGAAAGCCGAAGATGAATCTGCTGGTATGGAAGGTAGCTGCCTGTCAACTGTTCACGTTGATCGTCCTTTAAGATATTTTTTGATCTCCTGTTTGATCCGATTGCTTCTTTGGCAGAGAAAATGAGGTTGGCTCTGGAGGAGAAGGACTTGGACCTTGCAGCTGCACAGAACGAAGCTCAAGACAAGACTGCCCTTGCAGACCAGAAGCTGGCTTCGGTCGGAGCGTTGGAAGGGGAGGTGAACAAGCTGAAGTCCTGTCTCAATTAGTCTAGCCGAGAAGTAAGTCGTGTGAAGAAGGACAAGATTGCTCTGAATGAGAAGCTAGAGTCTGTGGTCCGCAAGAGAAACGACATGGAAGCCAATCTGAGAACTCTTGCCAAGAAGCTCTATCTTATGCTGGAAGGTACTCCTTTTAATCCGACTGCTTTGCTGCTTGCAAGTTAATCCTGTCTAGTCAACTCACTAACTCTTTGACTGCAGAATTCTGCCAAAACTTTGACGAGGAAACCGGAAGGATCGAGACTGGTCTAGACCCTATCGTTTCTCCGGTTTGCGACGAGACTGCCATGAACGTGCTCCGACTGGAATCCCGTGTCGCCGGCGTCACAAGTTATCTCGCACGCCTGAAGGTGGAAGTTTCACGGATCGACTCATCGCTCTGGCCAGGGGCGACGCTTCAAAATGACTTGGAATCTCTAATGGCTCGGCTCAACGAGATTCCTGGTCGAGTGCGAGAATGGAAGAAGTCCTCTGCCTGGTGTGGTGCTGACGTGGCGTTGTCCTTGGTCAGAGTCCACTGCAAGGAAGCTCGTGAAGACAAGCTGGCGGTGATCAAGGTCGCCAACACCAAAAGGCACGACTTCTAGTCCTTTATGGAGACTTTCATCGCTACTGCCACCCGGATCGCAGATGGAATCCACTTGGACGAATTCGTCGCACCCTCCAGCCCTCCTCCTGCCGAGTGAACAAACTATGAGATTTAAACCTGTCTTAAATTTACCTCGGAATGCCGAGTGGTTGCTGTAACCATTAAACTCCTTCGGGCTTGATGCTCGAATACTTTTGATTTGTTGCTTGGAACTTTAGGATTTATCTGAACTGCTTTTGAGTATACTTGCGATTGCTTTTGGGATCTGCTCCATTCTATTTGTGGCGTAGCTCAGAGGAGAAGGTTGCAGTCGACCTGCGCCTCACCGTCCTTGCGGACAAGGATTGATCGCATGTTGTATTTGTGGCGTAGCTCGAAGGAGAAGGTTGAAGTCAACCTACGCCTCGCCGTCCTTGCGGACAAAGATGGAGCGCACGTTGTATTTGTGGTGCAGTTCTTAGGGAAAGGATTTTACAAACTTTGGCGAGTACTGGACTGTAGCTAAGCCCCGAGTGGGAGGCTGGCTCACCACTCAGTAGGATTTTACAAACTTAGGCGAGTACTGGACTTCAGCTAAGCCCCTGAGTGGGAGGATTGCTCACCACTCGGTAGGATTTTACAAACTTAGGCGAGTACTTGGACTGCAGCTAAGCCCCCGAGTGGGAGGCTGGCTCACCACTCGGTAGGGTTTTACAAACTTAGGCGAGTACTGGACTATAGCTAAGCCCCCGAGTGGGAGGATTGCTCATCACTCGGTAGGATTTTACAAACTTAGGCGAGTACTTGGACTGCAGCTAAGCCCCCGAGTGGGAGGCTGGCTCACCACTCGGTAGGATTTTACAAACTTAGGCGAGTACTGGACTGCAGCTAAGCCCCCGAGTGGGAGGATTTCTCACCACTCGGTAGGATTTTACAAACTTAGGAGAGTACTGGACTGCAGCTAGGCCCCCGAGTGGGAGGATTGCTCGTCACTCGGTAGGATTTTACAAACTTAGGCGAGTACTTGGACTGCAGCTAAGCCCCCGAGTGGGAGGATTGCTCACCACTCGGTAGGATTTTACAAACTTAGGCGAGTACTGGACTGCAGCTAAGCCCTCGAGTGGGAGGCTGGCTCACTACTCGGTAGGATTTTGAAAACTTAGGCGAAACGGGTTCGCAGCTAAGCCCCTGAGCGGGAGGCTGGCTCACCACTCGGTAGGATTTTGAAAACTTAGGCGAAACGGGTTCGTAGCTAAGCCCCCGAGCGGGAGGCTGGCTCACAACTCGGTAGGTTGTTTGAAAAATGGGCGAAACGGATTCACAGCTAAGTCACCCACTGGGGGTTTTCAGACGTAAACAAAAGCAACAACAATCGTGCTAGAGGACTGTAAAGCTCTTGTCTTTGATAAACAAATTACAAAGGTACTTCTTATTACACTTTATTCGAATGAGTACTTAAGTATAAAAGGGCGGAGCAGCTCCGCATTCCAAGCTCGTGGCTCGTCTTTCTGATGCTCGACGATGTAAAGATGGCATGCTCCATTGTGGAGAACTCTGGTGATGATGAAGGGGCCTTCCCAAGCAGGGGCGAGCTTGTGTGGCTTATGTTGATCCACTCGAAGAACCAAGTCTCCCTCTTGAAAGGCTCGACCCCTCACGTTTCTGGCGTGGAATCGACGCAAGTCTTGTTGATAAATGGTCGATCGGATAAAGGCCATCTCTCTTTCCTCCTCTAAGAGATCGACTGAATCTTGCCAGGCCTGTTCTGCTTCTTCTTCAGAGAAGAGCTCGACTCGGGGTGCGTTGTGGAGCAGGTCACTTGGTAGAACAGCTTCGGCTCCATAGACCAAAAAGAAAGGAGTTCGTCCAGTCGACCGATTAGGAGTTGTCCTCAAACCCCAAAGAACTGATGGAAGTTCATCGACCCAAGCGCCTGCGGCGTGTTTGAGATCATGCATCAGTCGGGGTTTCAGTCCTTTAAGAATTAGGCCATTTGCTCTTTCTGCTTGTCCGCTCGACTGCGGGTGAGCGACCGAAGCATAGTCGACTCGTGTGCCTTGAGAAGCACAGAAAGCTCTAAACTCATCAGAATCGAAGTTCAACCCGTTGTCAGTGATGATGCTATGTGGAACTCCATATCTGAATGTCAATTCCCTGATAAAACTGAGAGCGGTGCTGGCTTCAAGATTCTTAATAGGTTTAGCTTCAATCCATTTGGTAAACTTGTCGACTGCTACGAGCACATGAGTGAAGCCGCTCCTACCAGTTCTCAGTGGTCCAACCATATCTAATCCCCAAACAGCAAAGGGCCAGACGAGGAGAATGGTCTTCAGGGCTGACGCTGGCTTGTGAGACATGTCAGAGTAAAACTGGCAGCCTTCACATCTGTCAACTATATCTTTCGCCATTTCATTTGCTCGTGGCCAATAAAATTCGGCTCGGTATGCTTTAGCCGCGATGGCCCGAGAGGACATATGGTGACCACAGGTCCCCGAGTGGATGTCATTGAGGATCATTCGACCTTCTTCTGGCGTTATGCATTTCTGACTGGCTCCAGTCACGCTTTCCCTGAGAAGTTGTCCTCTTATCACAGTAAAGGCCTTGGATCGACGGACAATCTGTCGAGCCTCTTCTTCGTCCTCTGGGAGTTTCTTCCTAAGGATGTACGCAATGTATGGCACTGTCCAGTCGGGAGTAATGACCAGGATCTCCATGATTAGATCGACCACAGCTGGATCTCGACTTCCGTCGGATCTGTGGCGCTCTTAGGCTGCGGGGGCTCTTTCGTGAAAGGATCTTCCTGAACTATTGGTGTGTGAATATGTTCCAAAAACACATTGCTGGGAATGGCTTGTCTCTTGGAACCTATCTTTGCCAAATCATCGGCTGCTTGATTTTTCAGACGGGGTATGTGATGGAGCTCTAACCCCTCAAACTTCTTTTCCAACTTCCTCACTGCATTGCAGTAACCAGTCATTGCTGGGCTTCTAACGTCCCATTCTTTCATCACTTGATTGACCACCAAACCTGAGTCACCGTAAACCTTGAGGCGGCGGACGCCAAATGAAATGGCCATACATAACCCATATAGGAGTGCTTCATATTCTGCTTCGTTATTGGAGGAATCAAAGTGAATCTGGAGGACGTATCTGAGCTTGTCTCCTCGGGGGGATACCAGTACCACCCCAGCACGAGAACCATTCA
Source organism: Triticum urartu (assembly GCF_003073215.2). Lineage (NCBI taxonomy): Eukaryota > Viridiplantae > Streptophyta > Magnoliopsida > Poales > Poaceae > Triticum > Triticum urartu. The sequence goes on from NC_053026.1 coordinate 227,486,968, forward strand.
GCATCTTGGACCCATCAAAGAACATGGTCCAGTGCTCCGAGTGAACTTGAGTCGGCAGTTGTTGTTCGATCCACTCGGCGAGGAAATCTGCCACTGCTTGGGACTTGATAGCTTTCTTTGCCAAAAACTTGATATCTAAAGGAAGGAGTTCAATCGCCCATTTTGCCACTCGACCAGTTGCATCTCTGTTGTGCAGTATCTCCGACAATGGAGCGTCGTTGACGACTGTAATAGAGTGATTAGAGAAATAGTGTGCAACCTTCTTCATGGTCATGTAAATCCCACAAACAAGCTTCTGATAGTGTGGATATCTCTGCTTTGACGGAGTCAGAACTACAGAAACATAATAAACTGGGCGCTGAACTTTATAGGCTTTTCCCTCTTCTTCCCGCTCGACCATAAGTACTGTATTGATGACTTGTCCAATGGCTGCTATATAAAGCAGTAAAGGCTCTTTGTTGACTGGGGTAGCAAGCACTGGCTGGGTGGAAAGCAGGGCTTTTAGCTCTGCAAATGTTGCATCAGCTTCAAGAGTCCACTCGAACTTATCTGATTTCGTCATCAGTCGGTAAAGAGGCAGTGCCTCTCCACCGAGGCGAGAAATGAATTGAGTTAGGGCGGCCAAACAACCAGTAAGCTTCTGGACATCATGCACACGCACAAGGCGTTTCATCCGGAGTATGGCACCCACTTTCTCTGGGTTAGCGTCAATCCCTCGTTCGGAAACGAGAAAACCGAGTAATTTTCCGCCCGAAACTCCAAACATGCACTTTGATGGATTAAGCTTGATATCATACCTTGTGAGGTTGGCAAAGGTTTCAGCAAGGTCAGCCAGTAGGTCGGAACCTTTACGTGACTTGACCACAATGTCATCCATGTATGCTTCCACATTCCGCCTGGTCTGAGTGAGCAGGCACTTCTGAATCATCCGCATGAATGAGGCTCCAGCGTTATTCAAACTGAATGGCCTAGTGACATAACAGAAGCACCCAAATGGGGTGATGAAAGCCGTTTTTATCTTGTCGGGTCCATACAGACGGATCTGGTGGTACCTGGAATAAGCGTCCAAAAAGGACAAACGCTCGCACCCCGCAGTCGAGTCGACTATTTGGTCGATGCGAGGGAGAGGAAAGTGATCTTTCGGGCAGGCCCGATTGATATGTTTGAAGTCGATGCACATGCGAAGTGAATCGTCCTTCTTTGGGACCATGACAACATTAGCTAACCACTCGGAGTGGTAAATCTCACAGATAAACTCAGCTGCCAGAAGCCGAGCCACCTCTTCATCGATTGCCTTCCTCTTCTGTACGGCGGACCGTCGAAGATGTTCTTTGACTGGTTTCACTTTCGGGTCGACTCGCAAACGATGCTCAGCCAGTCCCCTGGGAACACCTGGCATGTTCGAAGGTTTCCATGCAAAGATGTCCCAGTTCTCATGGAGGAACTGAATGAGCGCTTCTTCCTATTTGAAGTCGAGTGTGGTTGAAATGTGAGTCGGAGCGGCATTGGGATCTGTCAGGTGAATGTGAATCGACTTTGTTTCGCTAGACGACTAGAATGCTGAATCCATGGTAGGCTTCTTGGCTCGCAACAAATCACTCGGATCTGCATTTTTTTGATATTCTTGCAATTCCACTACGGCCATGTGCATCGGCGATCTTTGAGCCCTTCTGGAAGCACTCTTCTGCCTTCTTCTGACTACCAGTGATAGTGATCACCCCTTTGGGACCAGGCATCTTCAATTTGAGGTACACGTAACATGGTCGAGCCATAAAACGTGCATAAGCTGGCCTGCCCAGAATAGCATGATAGGCACTCTGGAAATCCACAACTTCAAATGTCAACTTTTCTTTGCGGTAATTCTTGGAGTCACCGAACACCACATCGAGAGCGCTCTGACCGAGTGATGCAGCCTTCTTGCCGGGAATGACTCCATGGAAACTCATATTGCTTTCACTAAGTCTGGACATCGGAATGCCCATTCCCTTCAACGTCTCTGCATACAGTATATTCAGGCCACTGCCACCATCCATCAGAACCTTAGTCAGTCGGGTGCCTTCGACTACTGCGTCGACCTCCAACGCTTGCCTCCCAGGGGTGGCTATGTGCACTGGGTGATTGCACTGGTCGAATGTAATGGCAGTCTGGGACCACTTCAAATAACTGGGTGTCACCGGAGCGACCATGTTCACTTCTCTGTTGATGACTTTCAATCAACTTTTACTCTCAACGCCAGCGAAAATCATCAGAGTGGAATTCACATGGGGATAACCATCATCATCCTCTTCCTCGTCCTCAACCTTGTCTGCTTCTTTCTCCTTTTCCTTGGGTTGTTTCTCTCGGAATTGCTGGATTAGGAGTCGACACTGTCGAGTGGTATGCTTCAGGTAAATTAAATTACCCTCTTCATCTTTTTTTGTGTGGATGTGGCATGGTAAATCCAGCACATCATTTCCATCTTGATCTTTTACTTTCTTGGGGTTCCACGACCCTTTGGGCTTCCCCTTGAACTTCCCTTGAGTCACGGCTAAGGCTTCACCAGTAGCGGCTGGCTCGGCTTTGCGCTTCTGCTTCCGACTGGAGTTTCCTCCTCCGGTTTCGTGGGCGACTGTTTTGTGCTTGCCAATCCGGAGTCGGTCTTCTTCTTCACCGTTGGCGTACTTGGTGGAAATTTCCATCATTCGAGTCAGAGTCATATCTCCTGTCTGACCGAATTTCAGATTCAACTCCCAATATTTCACGCCTTCTTTAAAGGCACAAATTTCCTGATGATCAGACACATTCTCCACCGTGTGGTGCAATGTGATCCATCTCTGGATATAATCTCTCAAAGTTTCATTCGGTTTCTGAATGCAACATTGTAATTCTATCAGCCCTGCCGGCCATTTGCAAGTACCTTCAAATGTTCTGACAAATACTCGGGCAAGATCTTCCCAAGTATAAATGCTACCAGGCGCTAACTGATTCAGCCACGCTCTGGCTGAGCCCTCCAACATCAAAGGAACGTGTTTCATGGGCACCTCATCATTGCCACCACCAATCTGAACAGCCACTCGGTAATCTTCAAGCCAAGTATCAGGCTTGGACTCTCAAGTGAACTTACTGACTCCAGTCGCCAACCTGAAGTTGGGAGGAATCACCGCAGCCCTGATGGCTCTACTGAAGCACTCTGGAGATGAGACATGCACTCTGCTGCTGGTTGGAAAATCTCTGTCGGGACCTTCTCTGTGGGCTCTGTTTCTGTCGACCATACCCTGAACGAGAATAGATCTCGCATCAAAGCCCGGTTACCTAGGGTCGACTGGAATCCTTCGCCCACCACTGTGAGGGCGTCTGTCATCCTGTTGCCGAGGCACGTACGATCCACTCCTTGGGGGAGGCGTGGGAACTCGACGATGATCGTCGTGATAGAGTCGGTGATCATACTGCTCGCGGCTTCTGTACTGATCTCGTCGATCCCCACGTCCCTCACACCTCGGGGCCGATCTTGGGCTGTGAGCCGACTGGACCGTGTCTGCAACCACGGATCTGCTGTGAATCCTACTCCGCGACTGAGATACTACTGTGTTCTGCTCACCCGCGGCTCGGAGCAAGGCCCGGATCTGCACCAAACCTTGACCAGCTTCTGACTGGGAAGGTTGAATTGACTCCGCTATTCGGGCCGCAGCTACGAGATTCTGGATTGGAGTCCGGTATACCTGAGTCGGAGGTGGAAAAAGTTGACGTCAACTGGATTCGGGAGCACGCTGCCGAGAATGCTCGTCGAGTGCGTGCTGGAGGTTCTCCATTCGAGTGCGCTCAGCCAAGTTGGCCAGGCGCGCCTCCTCCAAGGCCTGGGCCTTAGGGGTTTCTCCAACGATAGGAGTCTGAAGTGCATCCATGTTCCGGTGGCGAAGTTCTTCCCTCCACTGCGAAGAGAGGGGTTCGGGGCGATAATCTTCGTGAACACGTGACGGATCGCCGCCCCCATCGCCTCCGTCTTCACGGGTGAAGCCAGGAGGACTGTGTAGTCCATTGACCATCAAAACTTCCGCCGCAGGGTCGCTGCTGTCGCACTCGGATGCAGTCTCTACGGAGCTAGTCGACAGATCGAACAGGCCGTAGAGAGTTTCGTTGGGCTCGATTGCCGCGACTTGGGGGTGGCCGACTGGCGAGCCACCGCATGCCTCACCCACCGCTGAAGCCTCGATCAACTGGAATGTTTGCTCCGGCGGGCTGCAGGGAGGGGGAAGCTACAGGAGCCAACCAATACTGGGTCGATGGCTGCCGCAGGAGGACGCCGCGGACACATGCGCGAAAGTGCGTTGCCCCACGGATGGGGAGTGCGTCGACATTGAGTGGAGCCTCCCAAAGCCAAGCGGAGTCATCAGCGACAAACACGAGCGCGCCGAGACGGATCTCGCGGCCCTCAGCCAAACCTTCGCCTGAAACCATGATGAAGGGGATCGGAAAAATTGCAACTTCTCCAACAAGTCACTAAGACACCTACCCCACGGTGGGCGCCAATTATCGTGGTTCTAAGTCTGACAGTAGAATGGGGGGTAGAATTGTAGAGGCAAGATCCTAGCTATGGAGGAGTTGTTCACATGAGTTTTACGAGTTCAGGCCCATCTCATAGGAAGTAACAGCCCTACGTCTCGGAGCCCGGAGGTGGTCGACTGGATTATATGCGTGTATGTTACAGGGGGTGCGAACCCTTGTCCCTGAGGAGGGGGGTGGCTTATATAGAGTTCGCCAGATCCCTCCCGCCCTCAGTTACAAAGGGTTTAAGGTACATAAAGATGGCGACGTTACTGCTAACGCATGTAATAAAAGTACATAATGACCATTAAGGCCATGACTTAAATCCCGACCGTTGCAGAGTGGAGTGGCTCTAGATCTTCTGGTAGTCGAGTGGTTGTCCGTACGGTCAAGTGTCTTCAAGTCTGTTGAGTGGAACATGGCTTCATGGTCGAGTGGATGATAATTTTTCTTCGACTGCTTCTGGTTCTTTTAGAGATGTCCTTGGGGAGGGTATCTTGGACAGATCCATGACCCTACCCTAGGTACATGGCTTCATCACAAGGAACTGCTTCAAAGAAATACCTGAAGAGATCAAAATGCGTGTGAACCCCAAAGAAGCATTCACAAAGAGTCGCAAAGCAAGACATATGCAACACACCGCTTGGAGTAAGGTGATGCAGCTGTTGCCTATAGAGGGTCAAGACACCTCTAGCGAAAGGACTCAAGGTGGAAGTCACAGCCCATGGTGGATAAAAGCCACGTGTACTACTTGGTTCCAATGTAGTGGTTGCGGAACCACATCCCTCCGTCAGGGTGCCAGCCAGGCCATTACGGTGAACTCCGACAGCCGGCTGTGACGCCCCCGATTCAATCGTACACTAATCATACATGCAAACATGTACGATCAAGATCAGGGACTCACGGGAAGATATCACAACACAACTCTACAAATAAAATAAGTCATACAAGCATCATATTACAAGCCAGGGGCCTCGAAGGCTCGAATATAAGAGCTTGATCGTAGATGAGTCAGCGGAAGCAACAATATCTGAGTATAGACATAAGTTAAACAAGTTTGCCTTAAGAAGGCTAGAACAAACTGGGATACAGATCGAAAGAGGCGCAGGCCTCCTACCTGGGATCCTCCAAAACTACTCCTAGTCGTCGTCAGCGGCCTGCACGTAGTAGTAGGCCCCTCCAGAGTAGTAGGAGTCGTTGTCGACGGTGGCGTCTGGCTCCTGGACTCCATCGTCTGGTCACAGCAATCGGGTATAGGAAGGGGAAAATGGGGAACAAAGCAACCGTGAGTACTCATCTAAAGTACTCGCAAGCAAGGTGCTACACTACGTATGTATGCAATGGTATCAAATGGAATAAGGGTATCATATGTGGAATGAACTGCAGAATGCCGGAATAAGAGGGGGATAGCTGGTCCTATCGAAGACTATGCTTCTGGCCACCTCCATCTTGCAGCATGTAGAAGAGAGTAGAAGGTAAGTTCACCAAGTATCATCGCATAGCATAATCCTAACCGATGATCCTCCCCTCGTCGCCCTGTGAGAGAGCGATCGCCGGTTGTATCTGGCACTTGGAAGGGTGTGTTTTATCAAGTATCCAGTTCTAGTTGTCATAAGGTCAAGGTACAACTCCAAGTCGTCCTGTTACTGACGATCACGGCTATTCGAATAGATTAACTTCCCTGTAGGGGTGCACCACATTTCCCAACACGCTCGATCCCCTTTGTGCGGACACACTTTCCTGGGTCATGCCCGGCCTCGAAAGATCAACACGTCGCAGCCCTACCTAGGCACAACAGAGAGGTCAGCACGCCGGTCTAAATCCTATGGCACAGGGTCTGGGCCCATCGCCCATTGCACACCTACACGTTGTGAATGCGGCCGGTGAGCAGACCTAGCCTCCCTTATACAAGAGCAGGCGTTCTAGTCCAACCCGGCGCGCGTCGCTCAGTCACTGATGTCATGAAGGCTTCGGCTGATACCATGACGTCGCGTGCCCATAACTGTCCCCGCGTAGTTGGTTAGTGCGTATAGGCCAGTAGCCAGACTCAGATCAAATAACCAGATCTCGTTAAGCGTGTTATTCTGAAGTAACCACAAACGCCGACCAGGGCCAGGCCCACCTCTCACCTAGGTGGTCTCAACCTGCCCTGTCGTTCCAACGCAAAGTAACAGTCGGGGGCCGTCTGGAACTCAGGCCCACCACTACCTGGATGGAGCCACCTGCCCCTTCAGCCCCCACATTAGAATCACCTGCGGGTACTCAACGAGCGGACCCGACTTTAGTCACCACCTGTATAGTATGTATGTATGTATGTATGTATAGGTATATACCCGTTATCACCTCCCGGGTGATCACGGCCCGATAGTATAGCATGGCAGACTGACAAGAATGTAGGGCCACTGATGATAAACTAGCATCCTATACTAAGCATTTAGGATTGCAGGTAAGGTATCAACAGTTGTAGCAACAATGACATGCTATGGATCAGAATAGGTTTAACGGAAAGCAGTAACATGCTACACTACTCTAATGCAAGCAATAGAGAGAAGAGTAGCCGATATCTGATGATCAAGGGGGGGCTTGCCTGGTTGCTCTGGCAAGAGAGAGGGGTCGTCAACACCGTAGTTGAACTAGGGGTCTCCGGCAATCTCGGGGTCTACCGAAAAGAAGTAACGGAGGGGAACACAATAAATACAGAGCAATCAATGTAACAAAAAGCAATATGCGGCATTACGTTGTGCTATGGGTGACCTGACGCGGTACTAAGTGATACAGGCAAAAATGGGGGGAAACATCCAGGAAAGTATCCCCGTTGTTTCGTGTTTTCGGACAGGTGAACCGGAGGGGGAAAGTTGCGTGTTTGCTATGCTAGGGATGCGTGGCGGACGAACGGGCTGCGTATCCGGATTCGTCTCGTCGTTCTGAGCAACTTTCATGTACAAAGTTTTTCCATCGGATGGTACGGTTTATGTTATATTAATTTTAAAAGTTTTAAATCATTTTCTAAATTGTTTTAATTCAAAAATTAAATCTTAAATTGCTATGGGTACACAGAATTGTACCCAACAGAATGTATGTGTGGCTGGCAGGTGGGGTCAAGGGGGGTCCACTCAGCATTTGACCAGTCAATTGTTGACTAGTCAATAGGGTCAAACAGGGTCAAACAGGGCCCACCTGTCATAGACTGGGTCAACCCAGTCAACAGTTTGACTGGTCAAACTCGACAGGGGGCCCACCTGTCATTGACTGATAACTAATTAACCTAATTAATTGGTTTAGTTAACAGATTAATTAGGTTAAGTTAATTAGGTTAATCTAGTTAGGATTAATTAGTTTAATTAATCAAGATTAATTAAGTTAATTAATTATTATTATTTATTTATTTATTTATTTTTATATAAATTATTGTTTTTTTCATTTTTGTTCTCAGGGGCGTGGGCCCCGTTTATCATTGGCCCAGAGGGTCGATGTGGTTAGCGGGCGCCACGGGAGTAGCGGGAGGTGGGTGATGGGCGCCAGCCCGACTGGCGCCCGCCCAGTCCAGCCGCGGCACCGAGCGGCACGGCACGTGCAGACCAGAGAGGGCAAGGTCCGGCGAGGCATGGGCCAGCTAGGGCATGGCGGGCGCAGGGCATGGGAGGCATAGGGCAGCGGGGGAAGGGGGCGCGTCGGGAAAGGCCGACGAGCAAGGAGTGGCCGGCGAGGCGTGGCGTGGCCGGTAGCGGTGCAAGGCGCGGCGGGGCAGTGGAAGCAGTGGGGCGCCGGAGCGATGCGCGGATGGGTGCCGGCGCCGAAGGTGGCCGGAGTAGCACGGGGCCAGCGGAGCGGAGCGAGGCGCAGGACAACGCGTGCAACATTGGGGCGGCGGCAGTCGCGGCTGCCGGCAGCGCGTGGCCGGCACGGCTGCGGGATGGACTGTGTCGGTGTTCTGGGAACGGGGGTCCCCAGACTTGCCTACATGCGGCCTGCGGCGTGGCTCAAAGGGGGGCCCAGCACGGCCCATCTTCATCAACATAGACTCAAGACCCTCGCGAGGGGCCAAGCCTCACGGGGCGGACGACGCGGAGCTTCCTCGGGCACGGCCTCATCAGGCTGGCTCGCGAGGAGGCGGAGAGATCAAGGCGGGGTACCTCATGAGGTGCCCGTGAGGCAAGCCATGACGACCAAGGGCGCCAGGCGGGTGCCAGCCCGCGCAGTGTCCTCCTTTCCTCTTTGGTGCAAAGGGGGCAAGCGCAGCCGCGGAGTACCGAGGCATCAGGCAAAGGTTGCCATTTCGGTGCAACAAGACCAAGGCCAGGAGGACTGCAAGACGGAGGTCATCATGGAGCCCAAGACGGCATCACCACCAGACCTTTGTGCAGGCGAAGACTACTTTTGTCAGGATAACTGGTACTAGCTGTCCCCCTTCAAATTAGCCCACCATTGTTGGCTCCCTTCCCGCTCGATATTTGGGAAGAGGACCAGGGCCTCTATAAATAGGACCAGCCACCCACAGGGTTGGAGAGGAGAGAGGAGAGAGGTTGAGGGGGATCGAGATAAACAATCGAGAAGAGAGGGAGAGAGAAGGGTGACTGGACTCATCATCAGCCCAAGAGGCAATCCACCACACCACACACTGGAGTAGGGTATTACACCACAACGGTGGCCCGAACCAGTATAAACCCTGTGTCTCTCGTGTTGTTCTTTCCATAGCTTAGATCTTAGCGAGGCGGAGGGGTGCAGGTAGGTAGGAGGCGAAATCTCCACGCGCACCCCAGTGTTCGAACCTCAAGGGTCTGCCGGAACCCGAAATCCGACATTTGGCGCGCCAGGTAGGGGTGCACCGGAATTCGTCTTGAACCACCCCGTTCTCCCCCGACCATCGCGCCCATATCTGACGCTCGTCGGGCCCGTGCCGAGCACCGGGCCGCTCTCGCTTCCCGCGTCGCCCAGACGGCTCCTGTCGGCGGGCGTCCTCGCCGTTCCCCGTCACCTGCCGTCAACGCCGCCACCGGCCCGGCGGGGGACGAGCAGCAAGCATCGTCTCAGCATCCGTCCGTGCGGCAAGACGGCCGCACTGCAATTCCCTCGCTCACCCCGACTGGTTCTTCGTCCAGCGCGCTCCGTGCACCCATGGAGGCTCCAGCTGCGCTCATCGCGGCAAACGAGCTCCTGCGCTACCGTCCCGTCGACGACGTCTACGAAGAATGGCTCGACCGCGTCGCCGAGCTCATCCGCGCCGCAGGGGGCTCTCCTGCGCCGTCCGTTCCGCTGCACCACACCTCGCCCTGCGCGGGCGACGAAGCTCCAGCGGCGCCCCGGCCGCCTCCTCCTCAGGAAGGCGCCATGGCTCCAAGGCGCGTGGTCCCTGGGCGGAACCCACTCCGTCAGGTGCCAGTGCGGCAAGAGCAGAGCTGCCAAGAAGTCCCTCGCCCGCAAGAAGCTGCCCGGGCGCTCCCTGGTCCAGCACGTCGCGACCATGCTCCTGCTCCCGCACGTCAAGACCCCGCGCTGCTCCTAGCTGCAGCACGTGGGGACATGCAAGACCAAGCTCTCCATCACCCAAGGCCTCCCGTGGCCACAGCAGGCTGCCGTGCCTTCACCACCGAGCTACGCAGCGTCGCGTGGCCCGGCAAGTTCAAGCCAGACCTGCCTCCTTGTTATGACGGCACGGCTGACCCTGCGGAGTTCCTCCAGCTCTACGAGGTGGGCATCGAAGCTGCCAATGGAGACGAGAAGGTCATGGCGAACTGGTTTCCCATGGCGCTCAAGGACGGGGCCCGCACTTGGCTCCTGAACCTAGCTCCAGGCACGAATCTCCTCCTGGGACGTGATGCGCACCCGCTTCATCGCCAACTTCCAAGGTACTCGCGACCGGCCACCCGCCGTGAGCGACATGCGCCGCATCAAGCAACAACCCGGGGACACCCTGCAGAAGTACATCCAGCTTCAACAAGGCACGCCTCAAGATTCCCAAGGTGACTGAGGAGGCCATCATCTCAGCCTTCTCCGACGGCGTGCGCGATGTCAAGATGAAGGAGGAGCTGGCGATGCATGAAGACCTCTGCACTTCCTTGGAGCTGTTCAACTTGGCAACCAAGTGCGCCAGGGCTGAGGAAGGGCATCTCTCCCTCCTCGAGCTGCCGGCCGCAGACCCAGAAGAGAAGAAGCCCAAGGCCAAGGATGTGAAGCGCAAGGGGGCTGCCATGCTCGCGGCAGAACTAGACACCAAGCGGGGCAGAGATCAGCCCGAACCTCCCAAGGGCAGTCGGTACTGTGTGTACCACGACCTCCACACCCACAACACCAACAAATGTCAAGAGCTCCGAGCCGTGCGAGAAGGAAGGATCGGTTGTCGCCCCGACCGTGGTGACCGGGGCTACGGTCGAGGAGGAGGAAGGAACGTAGGACGCTGGGAAGACCATGGCCCACGCCAAGGGTGGCACAATCAACCTCGCGAGGATCGCTGGCAAGACCCACCTCACGAGGGAGACTGGAGGGATCAGCCTCGCAAGGATCGCCCGCAAGGCAACGCAGGCCTCCCTCCGCTGCCGCCGCAGCCAAGGAGAAACGAGGACCGCCACCAGGACGAGAGGGCTGGGGGCTTCCTGGAGCTGCGCGCGATTGACTGCATCCTGGGCGGGGCTCAGGTCCCAGCCTCTCAACGCATCTTCAAGCAGTTCGCCCGCGAAGGGAATGCAGTCCTCCCCAGGCTCGAAGCCGCGCGCCCTCTTAAGTGGTCGGCATGCGCCATCACGTTCAGCTCAGCAGATCAGCTCAAGTGTGCGGCTACAGCCGGAGTCCTCCCTATGCTTTGTTGCCCAATCATCAGCAACGCGGTGGTCACCAGGACCCTCATTGATGGCGGGGCAGGGCTCAACGTCCTGTCCGTGGAAACATTCAACAATCTCCAAGTGCCCTACAGCTAGCTTCAGCCAACCAAGCCTTTCTCCGGAATCACCAACGGCTCCACGGTCCCGATTGGGCAGGTCCGCCTCCCTGTCAACTTCGGGGCACGCGACAACTACCAAACCGAGCTCATCGACTTCGACGTCGCTCACATTCGCCTGCCGTACAACGCCATCCTTGGGTACCCAGCACTGGCCAAGTTCATGGTCGTAACTCACCACGGCTACAACGTCCTCAAGATGCCAGGAAGTGGTGGAATCATCACGGTGCCCTGTGAAGAGAAGGACGCGGTGTGTTCCCTGGAACGAGCCTTTCAGGCCGCGTCACTGGAAGACCCGGATCACGGAAGCAGGAGGCTTCCCGAGGACGCCCCAAAGAAGAAGAAGACATCGTCCGGCCCGGCCCCTCAGGAGGCAGGCCCCTCTGGGCCCGTGCCGGCCCAGGGGGAACCTCCTTCCATCGCATAGGAAAGTGCGCCTGGTGCCGTCCTCAGGCAGGGCTCGGGGGCTCTCCCCTGGAGGGCCACCGACCTAGCTAGGGTCACGAGGGAGGCGCTTGGGCACCACATGGAGGCGTGTTTCGAAGCACATTTCCCTCAAGAAGGAGCAAGGCAAGGAGAGCCAGACCCTCAGGAGTTCGTTAGCAAGGCCATTCAGGAGCTACAGGAGTCAAGAGTCATGAAAGGCGGCCGCCGCCTACCAGCAGTGGCTCCCCATCCAGGCGAGGATGGTGGGCTGCGCGTCTGCATCGACTTACCAGGGCTCAACCGAGTCACCTCTCTGGAGCGCCTCTGGCCCTCGCGAGTGGGGCGCTGCAGAGGTCCACCCCACAGCTACGTTCGCATGCCTTACAGCTTGCCGAACGCGGCTACCACGTACCAGCGCCTCATGAGGGGCATCACGGAGGCACAAGAGGCCAGGCGTTCCGCAGCCCTGGCGGAGATGGAGATGGTCCGCGAGGAGCCGCCAGCGCCTCCGGAGCCTCCCGAGGCCCCTGGGCCTGGGGGCTCGTGAGGATCGGCTTCCGCAGCCCACCGAGTCTGCTACACCAACACCCCTTCGTCCTCAACGTCATCAGGTGACATCTTTCAAGTTTCACTTCCAGCTGGGAGTGCCCCCAGGGCTGCATTATTCCCAGGCCGCGTGGGTCCATCCCTGCGGCGTGTATCCCTTTTATTACCTTGTTGGGGGCGCCCCTCGGGCTGCATGACCCCCAAGTCGCTCGGGCCTGACCCAGTGATGTCCGCCTTCCCAGCATCTATTTGAATGAATCCACTCCTCCGCGGCTAATGTGCTTGACCTAGTTGCCCGCTCAACTGACGGAACTGCTCCCAAACGGCACGATGCTCGCGCATGGGTCCGTCCCTGCAACGCCGACAAACCTGAATGGCTGAGCTCTGGCCACGGCAGCCCCGCATAGCGCCACCTCGTCAAGCCTTCAGTGCCTCATTACCCCTCGGAAGCAACCAACGGCTGACTGCCAATTGTCATGGCAACCCCTCGTTCTTTCTCTGATGGGTCTACAGGATCTCTTAAAGGAGCTGCATCAGGCGAGGCCCTTGCGGTGTCTCCTCCACTCTCATCCGCGCGAACCGCTTGCACGTTAAAGGGGGGTGCCTGAGCATCGCGACTCAGGGCTCCTACTGGCTCTCCAGCCCTCACCCTCTGGCCTTGTCCACGGCATCGCGACCTGGCATACCAGCAACGGCTGAGACTCGCTCGAGGGCCGGGACCCGAGGACGTAGAGCAGAAAGGGGAGCAAGGGCGAGAGGGGAGGGACACACGAGGACCTCGCCGAGCAACCTCGCGCCTGCCGATGCACAGACCCGGCAACACACCAGAGAGCGGCCCCTGATTCTCGAGATAAGTCACCACCCGGAAGCACCAGCTACCGTGGCACCATCCCCGCACCTAATGCAATCTCGTGTTAGTGACGCCGCTCTCCTTTCTCACCGAACGACGGCTGCTTGAGCGCCAAAGGGGACCTCCTGAGCATCGCGACTCAGGGGCTCTTACCGGACTCCGGGTCGCTCACCTCCTGGCCTTGACCACGGCATCGCGACCTGGCATACCAGCGACGGCTGAAGCTGCCTTGGGACTAGGACCTGTCAGCGCAGAGCACCAAGCCCTCGTGAGGTTCGAAAGGGAGGACTGAGCTAAGACGGAATGAGCAACTCGCACAATTCTACGACAAGGGTTATATTAACAAAACAGGATCACAGGCACCTTACAAGCCCCCACGGGACGTGTCTTTGATTCCTCGCAGGGAACAGATCCTAAACGGACACTAACTACGCGCGCCCCTGCAGAAGACGCCATCATCAACAGTGGGCCGTCAAGCACCGGCGCCAACCCCATCCAGATCAGAGTCGGCGGCGGCCTGACGAGCCCGCCCTGCTCCAGGAGCGGCGCCGGCTCGGGGACTCGTAGCTGTCGTCGCTCGTCTCCGGAGTCACGAAGAGCTCGCCGGAGTCGCTGGAACCTCCGACGCCTCCACCGCCTGAGGAGCCACCAAGGGAGCGGTTGGCGGGCCCAGTCCTCGCCGTAGCAGGGTCCTGGCCACCTCTCCCGGGGCAGCACTCCAGCCGGCGCCCGTTCGCATCGAAGACCTTGAAGAACATCGCCGAAGCACCGTCGTACTCCAAGTGGATCGCGAGGGCGCCTCTTGTCCTGCAAACCCGGGCGATTTCGCTCCAGCCCCAAGTCATGAAGACCTCGCCCGGGGCAACGACCGCGACCTCTGCCTCGGTCGCGAGGGTGCAGCAGCCGGCGTGCTGCAGCCAAAGCTCCAGAAGTTCTCCCTGCGGGATGATGGAGGCGAAGAAGGGAGGAAGGCGAATCCAAGACTGAGGAGGCATGGCGACGTGGAGCACGAACTCTTGGGAGGAGCCCTCGGTGTGGACCCCAGGGGGGACGACCCACACCTTCGTGACTCGTCGGCGCCGACGGCGGCGCCGCCCGTGGCGATCAACATCAGCTCCTTCAGGGCCCTCGATGTGAGCGTACAAGGGAAGCAGGAACCCCGGTGGTGCTCGCTCGCACCAAGGCCTCGACACCACCTGATGGGCCCCCTCGTCCGGGCCACGGAGGACGAGCCGTTTCTTCGGCGAGAGCAGGTCTGGTTCCTCTCGGGGAGCCTTTCCCTTCTCTGCCGTCGAGAACCGGCGGATCGGAGCCATCGCAGCAAGACGGAGCAAGGACCGGGAAGAAGGAGAAGCAAGGAGGGATGGACTGGAAGGGCGCGTGCTGTTCCATACTTATGGCCGGCGAAGGCCAACCGCCGACCTCCACGATCGTAGGTAATCATGACCCACTTTGCATGCATGGACTTGTCCAATCCGTGCAGTTGCCGAGGCGCCATGGGGAAGTGGAGGCGCCCACGTCCAATCAACCGCCACGCGGCGCCCAAGGCCGCAGGCTGTTAGGGCCTGCGGCGCTTCGCTCTTGCCCTTCCGCCTCCCTGCACGGCCAAGTCCGGGCGCGCCTTGGGCCCGGGGGCTACTGTCAACGTTTTGGGAACGGGGGTCCCCAGACTTGCCTGCCTGCGGCCTGTGGCGTGGCTCAAAGGGGGGCCCAGCACGGCCCATCTTCATCAACACAGACTCAAGACCCTCGCGAGGGGCCAAGCCTCGCGGGGCGGACGACGCGGAGCTTCCTCAGGCACAGCCTCATCAGGCTGGCTCGCGAGGAGGCGGAGAGATCAAGGCGGGGTACCTCATGAGGTGCCCGTGACGCAAGCCATGACGACCAAGGGCGCCAGGCAGGTGCCAGCCCGCGCAGTGTCCTCCTTTCCTCTTTGGTGCAAAGGGGGCAAGCACAGCCGCGGAGTACCGAGGCATCAGGCAAAGGTTGCCATTTCGGTGCAACAAGACCAAGGCCAGGAGGATTGCAAGGCGGAGGTCATCGTGGAGCCCAAGACGGCGTCACCACCAGAGCTTTGTGCAGGCGAAGACTACTTTTGTCAGGATAACTGGTACTAGCTGTCCCCCTTCAAATTAGCCCGCCATTGTTGGCTCCCTTCCCGCTCGATATTTGGGAAGAGGACCAGGGCCTCTATAAATAGGACCAGCCACCCACAGGGTTGGAGAGGAGAGAGGAGAGAGGTTGAGGGGGATCGAGATAAACAATCGAGAAGAGAGGGAGAGAGAAGGGTGACTGGACTCCTCCCAGCAGTTCATCGCCCCAGCCAAGAACAGACCCTCGCGAGGCTGTTCTTCCTTGTATTGTTCATCATCATCAGCCCAAGAGGCAATCCACCACACCACACACTGGAGTAGGGTATTACACCACAACGGTGGCCCGAACCAGTATAAACCCTGTGTCTCTCGTGTTGTTCTTTCCATAGCTTAGATCTTAGCGAGGCGGAGGGGTGCAGGTAGGTAGGAGGAGAAATCTCCGCACGCACCCCATTGTTCAAACCTCAAGGGTCTGCCGGAACCCGAAATCCGACAGACTGGAGGAGCGCCGAGCGGTGTTGGAGCGGGACATGGACGGCGAGCACGTGGAGGGCAACCGCAGGCGGAGGCTAGGCGAGCGTATGGGGCGGAGGGATCGCGAGGAGAGGGGGAGCTCACGGGGAGGTCGTAGGGAACTGGCAGTGGGCTCGGGGGGAGTCGAGGTCGCGTCTGGCAAGGAGGAGACGAGGACGGCAGGGCGGCGTCGGGGAGGCGGGCGCAGTCCGTCTGAGAGGAGGACGGGGATGCGGTGCAGGAGGTTGGGAGCCGCGAGGAGGAGGCCGGGGTGGTGGTGATCGGTGCCGGCGGGCGGCGGCCTCAGGGGAGCGGCGGCTCGGGTGCCCGCTCCACTGAGTGTGTGTGTGTGCGTGTGGCGGCACGGATGAGAGGACGAGGGGAGCGATGGGGGATCAAGTGAGCAGGTGGATCGGGTTAGGGTTAGGTGGGTGAGGCCATATAGGCCATGGGGTGGCCGGCTAGGCAGTTTGGCTGGGCCGCTTGGCCATCTATGCCAAGGCCCAGCGAGGGTGGGGGCTTCTTCTTCTTTTTTTGTTCTTTTTCCCTTTTACTTATTTTTTCTTTACTATTTTCTATTCATTTTAATATGTCAAATATTTTTTGTTGACTATGAAACGTTGCACATAATTCCTAGTCAACACTATAAGGTTGCACAAAAAGCTTGAGGCCAATTGGAACTGTTCAAATTTATAGTTGAATTTAATTGCTCTTATTTAATCTAGTTGTTCCACTAAATTAATTCCATGGGAAATTGGGAAACCAAATGAGGTTGATTCCAACATGATCATTACTTAGTGAAGATTTTCCGCCCAATGAACATTTTTATTTGATAGTTTAACGAAATAATAATTTGACTTGTTATTTGAAATTTGAATTTGACTCAGTTTTGGACTAACGCGAGATTAACAACAGTGACCGCGGTGACATGGCATCATTAGTAGTGATTACTGTAGCCTAGATATCCGGGCATCACACCGACCCATCTTCACCAACTGCTCCAAAATGGATTTAGACACGGAGGAGTGTTTCCAATCTCTCACCCACTCGGGCGGATTGGGCAAACATGGTAAGGACAACAATTGCACGCCTAGCTAACCCTCTTGGATTGGGATCTCCCTAGTAGGCACGGAAGAAGAAGCCATCTCCCTCTCGATGTTCGGTTATTTAAGCCTAGTAATGGCGGGCGAAGGCTATTTGGAGGAAGAAGAACTGGCGGACGAAGCACCACCTCCTACCTTTGCATTTATAATAGAAAAAGCATCTCAACCTTTCTAGTGACATCAACTGCCCATCGGTGACGAGCTAGCCCGCGACTGTTTTTAATCATGCAAAAGGCGAGGTAATAGCTCAAGCGGCCTGCTAAACAACCCCACCAGGATGGTTGATGCCGGAAGAGGGCGCACGGCGTGCGCAGGTCTCCCCTGCAAAAGGCAAGAGCTCCGAAACAAGGGATTCGCGTGCAGCGATGGAGGTCGCGTCTATGAGACAAAGGAGCTCGATGGAGGTCTAAAGCCGTGACCTAGGGTGGCTAACCAAGCCAGACCAAGTGAAGTGTTGGGCCGGTTATCAAGGCCCAACAATGGGCGAAACCGACCTTGCTATGACATGTTCCTCAAGACAAGGGAAGCGGCAGCCTAGATCGCATCTACCACCATGTAAACCCTAGACCTCCCTGTCCATATAAAGGGAGGTCAGGCAGCCCTCTAGGTCATCCTATCTCAGATGAGAAGACTCTGGTAGCAATCTCAAACACCGTTGTAATCCCTCACACGAGTTATCCCTCAACCATAAATAACAAGAAGCGGGATGTAGGGTATTACTCTTTGGAGGCCCAAACCTGGGTAACCTGTACGCGCAGGCTCCGTCCTGGTACTTTCGACCTCGTCATGAACCCTAACGAGGGATCTAACGGTATTATGGGCTGTCGCAAGGAGTTGGTGGAGCCTCATCCGCTGGGAGGCAGCACTCCAGATGCGCCGGCATTAGCCCTATCTCCACGAGGCCCTAAAGTTCTTCGTCGGTGGTCGAGGAAGGGAACAACTTTCCCATTGTCTTGGGGATTTCTGACTGCGGTCTCTCACCGCCTTTGAGGATGACCCTCTTTTGTGTCATCCCTGCCCCAACGGGGCGCGCATCCTGGCTGGAAGCCCAAGGAACCCTCTCGCTCCTAGTGCGAGCCATCTTGGTGGCGAAAAGGGGCGGACTAGAGCTACAAACGCAATCGGTGACTTTGAGAGTAGGAGGCAAGGAAACGGAAATGCATGAGGGTGGAAGAAGAAGAAGAAGAAAACCCTTCGTACTTTTTCCCTCCTTATAGCAGGCATGAATCTGATGTGTTTACCCTAACGACACGACACTTGATCTCCATCCTCTGCAACTCCCCATTTTGCAAGGTAAGGTGCATGGATCCAGGAACCATTGTCATCACATCCCTTAATCAACGGGATCTGCACAAACATCCCTTTAAAGGACTCTAACTCAACCTAGTAAGTCAGATTGACGTTGTTTGGGGCTCCCGAAGGCCAGTAGAGCTCTCCTAGCACGGGTTACCACTCATGGAGGCCCCGAAGATGAGCTCTCTAAAGAAACACGAGGGCTAAAGCACCATCGGTAGTGAAGACCACCGGAGGTCTGAAGACCCACCCCTGCAACCTCAGCCACGCTTGATGACCCACAAGTATAGGGGATCTATCATAGTCCTTTCGATAAGTAAGAATGTCGAACCTAACGAGGAGCATAAGGAAATGACAAGCTGTTTTTAGCAAGGTATTCTCTGCAAGCACTGAAATTATCGATAATAGATAGTTGTATGATGAGATAATTCGTAACGGGTAACAAGTAACAAAAGTAAACAAGGTGCATCAAGGTGGCCCAATCCTTTTTGTAGCAAAGGACAAGCCTGAACGAACTCTTATATAAAGCAAAGCGCTCCCGAGGACACACGAGAATTGTTGTCAAGTTAGTTTTCATCATGCTCATATAATTCGCATTCGTTACTTTGATAATTTGATATGTGGGTGGACCGGTGATTGGGTGCTTCCCTTCCTTGGACTAGCCTCCCACTTATGACTAACCGCTCTCGCAAGCATCCGCAACTACGAAAGAAGAATTAAGGTAAGCCTAACCATAACATGAAACATATGGATCCAAATCAGCCCCTTACGAAGCAACGCATAAACTAGGGTTTAAGCTTATGTCACTCTAGCAACTCATCATCTACTCATTACTTCCCAATGCCTACCCCTAGGCCTAAATAATGGTGAAGTGTCATGTAGTCGATGTTCACATAACACCACTAGACGAGAGGCAACATACATCTCATCAAAATATCAAACGAATACCAAATTCACATGATTACATATAACAAGACTTCTCCCATGTCCTCAGGAACAAACATAACTACTCACAAATCATATTTATGATCAAGATCAAAGGAGTATTAATTATCAGTAAGGATCTGAAAATATGATCTTCCACCAGATAAACCAACTAGCATCAACTACAAGGAGTAATCAACACTACTAGCAACCCATTGGTACCAATCTGAGGTTTTGAGACAAAGATAGGATACAAGAGATGAACTAGGGTTTGAGAGGAGATGGTGCTGGTGAAGATGTTGATGGAGATTGACCCCCTCTCGATGAGAGGATCTTTGGTGATGACGATGGCTTCGATTTCCCCCTCCCGGAGGGATGTTTCCCCGGCAGAACAGCTCTGCCGGAGCCCTAGATTAGTTCTTCCCAGGTTCCACCTCGAGACGGCGGCGCTTCGTCCCGAAAGCTTCCTTTTGATTTTTTTCAGGTCAAAACACACCATATAGCAGAAGATGGGCGTCGGAGGCCAGCCAGGGTGCCCACAAGGACGGGGGCGCGCCCAGGGGGTAGGGTGCGCCCTCCACCCTTGTGGCTGGCTGGTAGCCCCTTCTGGTGCTTTCTTCGCCCAATATTTTTTATATATTCCAAAAATATTCTCCGTGAAGTTTCAGGACTTTTGGAGTTGTGCAGAATAGGTTTCTAATATTTGATCCTTTTCCAGTCCCGAATTCCAGCTGTCGGCATTCTCCTTCTACATGTAAACCTTATAAAATAAGAGAGAGAAGGCATAAGTATTGTGATATAATGCGTAATAACAGCCCATAATGCAATAAATATCAATATGAAAGCATGATGTAAAATGGACGTATCAACTCCTCCAAGCTTAGACCTCGCTTGTCCTCAAGCGAAAGCCGATATCGAAAAATATGTCCACATGTTTAGAGATAGAGGTGTCGATAAAGAAAATACGGACATGGGGTATCATGATCATCTTTAGAACAGCAACATATAATACCATATAATTTCTCATATCAAAGTAGCAATTCATTCACAAGATAAAGTATGAATCGGAAACTTCATTGAAAACTAACAAACTATGATCTCAGTCATTGAAGAAATTGCAATTTATCATAACATCGGAAAGAGTCAATATAAGAGCTTTTCAGCAAGTCCACATATTAAACTATCATCTAATCTTTCACAATTGCTGACACTCACGCGATACTTATGGGTTCAAAGTTTCAATTAGACACAGAGAAAGATAGGGGCTATAGTTTCAGCCCCAACCTTTTACCTCAAGGGTAATGTCAACAATAATACTTTATGATAACCTACATCCGAGTGGATATATATATATGGATCTCTCCAACATATAGTGCTTCCCAAAGGAAAAAATTGTAAAAAGGAAAGGTGATGATCACCATGACTCTTGTATAAGGGTAGAAGATAAAAGTAAAAGATAGGCCCTTCGCAGAGGGAAGCAGAGGTTGTCATGCACTTTTATGTTTGGGCGCACAAAATCTTAATGCAAAAGAACGTCACTTTATATTACCGCTTGTGATAAAGACCATTATTATGCAGTCTATCGCTTTTATTTCTTCCATATCACAAGTTCGTATAAAGCTTATTTTCTTCACACTAATAGATCATACATATTTAGGGAGCAATTTTTATTGCTTGCACCGATGACAATTTACTTGAAGGATCTTACTCAATCCATAGGTAGGTATGGTAGACTCTCATGGCAAAACTGGTTTAAGGGATGTTTGGAAGCACAAGTAGTAGCTCTACTTGGTGCAAAGAATTTGGCTAGTATGAGAGGGAAAGGCAAGCTCAACATGTTGGAGGATCCATGACAATATAACTTCTATTCGGATATAAGAAAACATAACCTATTATGTTGTCTTCCTTGTCCAACATCAACTTTTAGCATGTCATATTTTAATGAGTGCTCACAATTACAAAAGATGTCCAAGATAGTACATTTATATGTGAAGCCCCTCTTTCTTTATTACTTCCTATTAATTGCAAGAATGACCAAAACTATGTTTGTCAACTCTCAACAACTTTTATTCATCTTATTCTTTATATGTGAAGTCATTACTCTCCATAAGATCAATATATGATCTTTCTATTTCTTTTTATTCTTTATTTTATTTAATTCCCTCAAGATCATAGCAAGAAAGCAAAGCCCTCAACTCAAAACTACTCTTTATTATATAACTCATGGACTCGATTACATAGATAGAGATCGAACAAAACTCAAAGCTAGATCATACTAAAACTTTATTCTACTAGATCTACATATAACCAAAATGATCGAACTAAGAAAAATGAAAAAGATAAAGATGTGATGTTGATACGATACTGGGACACCTCCCCCAAGCTTGGCAGTTGTCAAGGGGGCTGCCCATACCCATGTAATTATGTCTCTTTCCTCGGAGGTGGTGATGATGGAGTTGTTGACGAAGTAGGCTTGTCGTCCATCTTCCAAGGCATAGACTCACCATCATATAAAGATAAACGAGTCTCCGGGGTCCTCAAATCTGCAGCCAAACTCATCCTCTTAAACATGTATTCATACTCACAGTTTTGGTTTTGCAGGTCATAGATCTGGGCTTGGAGATGCTCGATTTTCTCATGAAGCTTGAAGATAGCCTCCTCAATGTTCTTGGCATCTAGCTTGTGATTTTTGGTGAACTCCGTGATCATCAAGTGATTGGCGTTGAGTCCATGTTCCACCATCCCTTGGCACTTGAAAACTTGCCGCTCCATTGCTTCGAGTCTTGTATCCACGATTTCCGTCTTCTTCGGCCCCTCAACATCGCGGATGTGCAGCACCCCCTCACGCATCTCAATGGCTTGAGGGTGTCGCAACACCTCCGCAAGGTAGGGGTTGATGACCTTCTCGAAAAACTTGTCCTTGAGGACTCTTGGAGACGTCATCGTGATCTAGATCTGTCAGAAAAATAGCTCGAAACAAGAATAGGAGATATTGTCGTGGTACGGTGGTCAAAACCTTCGGGGGATTATATAATGAATTTTTACCGACCAAAAGAAGTATCATGCAATAAAACAGAGTCCGGAGGGCACACGAGGTGGCCACAAGGACGGGGGCACGCCCTCCACCCTTGTGGTGGCCTCGTGTCTCTTTCGGACTACTTTTAATTTTCCTATTTTTAAATATTGCAAAACAGAGAAAAATTGCAACTAGAAATGTTTTGGAGTCGTTTTACTTACCATACCACATACCTATTCCTTTTCGGAGTCTGAAACATTCTGGAAAGTGTCCCTTATGTACTCCTCCGGTGTTACGGTATTAATTATATTGGTCTCAACATTTATGGGAGTACCTGAGATATAATGTTTGATTCTTTGACCTTTTACCACCTTTGGATTTGTGCCTTCAGCGTTGTTGATTTTTATGGCATCGGAATGATAGACCTCCTCGATAATGTAAGGACCTTACCGTTTAGAGAGAAGCTTTCCTGCAAAAAATCTTAAACGAGGGTTGTATAGAAAAAAATGATCACCTACATTAAACTCATGCTTTTGTATCCTTTTGTCATGCCATCTTTTAACTTTCTCTTTAAACAACTTGGCATTCTCATAGGCTTGGGTTCTCCATTCATCAAGTGAGCTAATGTCAAATAACCTCTTCTCACCGGCAAGTTTGAAATCATAATTGAGCTCTTTAATAGCCCAATATGCCATATGTTCTAGTTCAAGAGGTAAGTGACATGCTTTTCCATAAACCATTTTATACAGAGACATACCCGTAGGATTCTTATAAGCAGTTCTATAAGACCATAATGCATCATCAAGTTTCTTAGACCAATTCTTTCTAGATCTATTAACAGTCTTTTGCAAAATTAATTTAATTTCCCTATTGCTCAATTCTACTTGACCACTAGACTGAGCATGATATGGAGATGCAATTCTATGGTTAACATCATACTTAGCAAGAATTTTACGGAAAGCGCCATGAATAAAATGTGAACCACCATCAGTCATTAAATATCTAGGGACTCCAAACCTCGGAAAAATAACTTCTTTAAGCATCTTAATAGAAGTGTTATGATCAGCACTACTAGTTGGAATAGCTTCTACCCACTTAGTAACATTATTAATAGCAACTAAAATATGTGTATACCCATTAGAGGAAGGAAAAGGTCCCATATAATCAAAGCCCCAAACATCAAATGGTTCAATAACAAGTGAATAGTTCATAGGCATTTCCTGACGTCTACTAATACTACCAATTCTCTGGCATTCATCACAAGACAAGACAAACTTACGAGCATCCTTGAAGAGAGTATGCCAATAAAAACCAGATTGCAATACCTTATGTGCAGTTCTATCTCCAGCATGGTGTCCTCCGTAAGACTCGGAGTTGCACTTGCATAGGATATGTTCCTGTTCATGCTCAGGTACACAACGTCTAATAACACCATCTACTCCTTCTTTATAAAGGTGTGGGTCATCCTAGAAGTAATGTATTAAATCATAGAAAAACTTTTTCTTTTGCTGGTATGTGAAACTAGGTGGTATAAATTTAGCAACAATGTAATTAGCATAATCAGTATACCATGGAGTATCACGAGAAGATAGCTAATTGTTCATCAAGAAAGCTATCATCAATAGGTAGTGGGTCATCAATAACATTTTCTAAACTAGACAAGTTGTCTGCAACGGGGTTCTCAGCTCCCTTTCTATCAATAATATGCAAATCAAATTCTTGTAGCAAGAGAACCCATCTAATAAGTCAAGGTTTAGCATCTTTCTTTTCCATAAGATATTTAATAGCAGCATGATCAGTGTGAATAGTTACTTTGGAATCATCAATATACGATCTGAACTTATCACAAGCAAAAACAACTGCTAAAAATTCTTTTTTCAGTAGTAGCATAATTTCTATGGGCACTATCTAGAGTTTTACTAGCATAATAGATAGCATTCGGTTTCTTATCAACTCTTTGTCCTAGAACAGCACTAATAGCATAATCACTAGCATCACACATAATTTCAAATGGTAAATTCCAATCAGGTGGCTGAACAATAGGAGCATAAATCAAGGCTTTCTTAAGTATTTCAAATGCTTCTACACAATCATCATCAAAAACAAAAGGAACATCTTTTTGTAAGAGATTAGTGAGAGGCCTAGAAATTTTAGAAAAGTCTTTAATAAACCTCCTATAGAAACCAGCATGACCAAAGACACTTCTTATACCTTGATATCTTTAGGACACGACATCTTTTCAATAGCATCTACTTTAGCTTTATGATGTAGGGTGGAACCCTATATGGCCGATCTTTCACGAAAGGAGCGGATCCCACGATGAACATGAAGAACACAAGGGGAAATCATGAGTGGACACACAAGAGAATCACTCAAACCAACGATATTAGGTCACACATATGCTAGATCCTCGAAACACAAAGAGATACACGATCCAAATCCAACAAAGAACAATATATAGGTAACCGGTTCTTCTCCGTGAGGAGGTCTTGAGGTCTTCCCGTTACGGATCTTGCATCCAAGATGGATGTTCTCCGAAGAGGTGTCGGTCCCTCGCGATGGAGTAGATCCGGATGGATGAGCGAAGCTCTATATCACATATGAGCTAACACAATGCTAACCCTAACTAGGAGGAGGAGCAGGAGGTCTATTTATAGTCTTAGTGCAAATGGGGGTGAAGTGAAGGGGTACATGGGCCTCGGGCCCGAAACTGTGCGCAGACAGGTACCGGACATCTGGCGGGTTACGATCGTCCGGTGGCTCGTGGGCGTCCGGACGTCCAGTAGTCGCCGGACTTCCACTCGTTTTGGCTCGGTTGAGGTGGCACCAGATTTCTGGAGATGGCCGGTCGTCCGGTCGCCGGTCGTCCGGTGGCGTCGGACATCATCTGTTTCGGCTCGGGTGTGGTGATGCCGGTTGTCCGGTCCTGGCCGGACGTCCGCTCGATGGAGCTTGCGTTGACTGGGGCCTGGGCAGGCTGGGGCTTCAGGTGCCGGACGTCCGGTCCCGATCGGTCGTCCGGTGGATGTAGCTTTAGCGGCAACTCTTCTTCTTGTCCTTGGCACTTGGTGTCCTCGCTGTCTTGTCCGTCGGATGTAGCTGCTCCGTGGCCTTCCTTCGAGTACCTGATCACACATAGGGTCTCCGCATGAGGTAGTAGCCATGTCTCATATGTAGGAAGTGGAAGTTCGAAGAGGAGCGAGTTCACCTTATCTTCGATAGCCTTTGCTCGGGCTCTTGTCATTGGTCCAAGTGGTGTCATAGAAGACGTAGGTAGGTCCATGGGGATGACCTTGGGATGCTCCGCATCATCTCCCCCCTGGGAAAGATCCGACCTCGGATTGAAACCTTCATCACCATGGTAGGGCGAGAGATCCTTGACATTGAAGATGTCGCTCACGTTGTACTTGTCACGCGGGAGGTCGATCTTGTAAGCATTGTTGTTGTAGCGTGCTAGCACCTTGAAGGGTCCATCGGCTCGTGGTAGAAGTTTGGACTTGCGTTCATTGGGGAAGCGTTCCTTGCAAAGGTGTAGCCAAACAAGATCTCCAATGTTGAATATCATGGGTTGCTTGTTGACGTTGAGCTTGGTCCCGAGTCGTTGTACTTGGCACTCGATTGCGTGCCTTGTATCTTCACGCATCTTCTTGAGATAGTTCACTCGTGCACTCGCGTCCATATTGATGCGCTCTTGTAGTGGTAGAGGAAGAATGTCCAATGGGGACAACGGGTTGAAACTGTAGACGACCTCGAAGGGGGACTTGCCGGTAGTCGAATGTCTAGCGTGGTTGTAGGCGTACTCGATGATCGGTAGGCACTCTTCCCACTCCTTGATGTTCCTCTTGATAAACACGCGTAGTAGAGTGGAGAGCGTTCGGTTCGTCACTTCTGTTTGGTCGTCTGTTTGTGGATGGTATGCCATGGAGAATAGTAGCTTGATTCCGAGCTTGGCGCATAAGGTCTTCCAAAAGTAACTCAAGAACTTGACGTTGCGGTCCGAGACAATCGTCTTTGGCACTCCATGTAGGCGCAAAATTTCCCTACAAAAAAGATTTGCAAGATGTGAAGCATCGTCTATCTTGTTGCAAGGAATGAAATGAGCCATTTTAGAGAATCATTCCACAACAACAAACACGGAATCCTTTCCATTTCTAGTCCAAGGCAAACCAAGTACAAAATCCATGCTAATATATTCCCATGGGTGATATGGAATTGGAAGGGGTGTATAGATACCATGAGATTGAGCTTTGGACTTAGCTTTGCGACATGTCAAACATCGGGTGGTGAAGCGTGAGACGTCGCGTGACATATTGGGCCAATAGTAGTTCTTGGAGAGCGTAGAAAATGTCTTGTCGCGTCCAAAGTGTCACATGAGTCCTCCTCCATGAGATTCTTGCAAAGGTAACAAACGAAGAGAAGACTCGGGGTTGCAAAGTTTGTTTGCTCTCATAAGATAATCATCTTTGATGTAATAGCGTTCCCAAGATGTATGCGTCAAACATTTGGCATAAGGAATAGCTAAAGTAGGATCATGCGCATACAAGTCTTTTATGTGCTCAAAGCCTATGACATTCAATTCAAGTTTCCTAACAAGCATGCATATGCGGGAAAGAGCATCCGCCACAACATTTTCCTTACCTTTGATGTACTTGATGACATAAGGAAATGACTCAATGAATTCACTCCATTTAGCATGACGCTTGTTCAACTTAGTTTGACCCTCAAGATACTTAAGTGTTTCATGGTCGGTATGGATGACAAATTCATGAGGGCGAAGGTAATGTTCCCATTCATGCAAAACTCGCACTAAAGCATATAGCTCTTTGTCATAGATGGGGTAATTGAGTTGCGCTCTGGAAAGTTTCTCGCTAAAGTAAGCTATGGGGCGCTTCTCTTGCGTTAACACACCTCCTATGCCATTACCACTAGCATCGCAGTGAATTTCAAAAGGTTTGTCAAAGTTGGGTAATGCAAGCACGGGAGCATGAGTAAGAAAATTCTTAAGCTCATTGAATGTGGTATCTTGGGATGGTCCCCAAACAAAAGGCACATTCTTCTTGCTCAAAGCATGCAAAGATTAAGCAATGGTGCTAAAATCCTTCACAAATCGATGATAGAAACCGGCTAAACCAAGGAAGCTATGCACTTGTTGCAAGTTGGTTGGTTGAGGCCAAGTTTTAATAGCATTGATCTTAGATTCATCTACATGAACACCCTTAGAAGACACAACAAAACCCAAGAAAACAAGCTTGTCAACACCGAAAAGGCATTTGTCCATATTAGCATAAAGGTGCTCTTTTCTAAGAGTTTGTAGCACGATTCTAAGGTGGGTGACATGGTCTTTTAGAGATTTGCTGAAGACAAGAATATCATCAAAGTAGACCACAACAAATACACCAATATAAGGTCGAAAAACAAAATGCATGAGTCTCATGAAAGTACCGTGTGCTTCGGATAAACCCATTGGCATAACAAGCCATTCATATAAGCCAAACTTGGTCTTAAATGCGGTTTTCCATTCATCACCTTCTTGGAAGCGTATTTGACAGTAGCCACTCTTAAGATCAATCTTAGAGAAAATGGTGGATCCCCTAAGCTCATCAAGCATATCATCTAGGCGTGGAATGGGGTAACGATAACACACGGTAATAGCATTGACAGGATGACAATCGGAACACATGCGAAATGTACCATCTTTCTTGGGAGCAAGGATTACTGGGACGGCACAAGGGATCAAACTTTCTCGAACATGGCCGT
Source organism: Triticum urartu (assembly GCF_003073215.2). Lineage (NCBI taxonomy): Eukaryota > Viridiplantae > Streptophyta > Magnoliopsida > Poales > Poaceae > Triticum > Triticum urartu. The sequence continues at coordinate 227,514,941 of NC_053026.1, forward strand.
TTCTGATTAATTGTTGTACTTGTCATTGGATCTCCTTAGTTTCCTCGGGGTTGACACAGTAGGGAGCCTTGTTAGGAAGAGGTGCTCCGGGGATGAGGTCGATTTGGTGCTCGATGCCTCATAGTGGAGGTAGACCCGGAGGTAGCTCGTCGGGGAAAACATTTTGGGATTCCTGCAAAAGAGAAGACAACACTTAAGCTAGATTGTGAGAGGTTTTAGCTTTTGGTGCCTCGTCCTTGCACAAAAGAACATAGTGCATGACACGCGATGGGTTTGCACACACTTCTCTCATCTCACTTTTGGTGGCAAATAGAACTAAGTTCTTTGTGTCGCTCATCGTGGAGGCACTCAATTTGGGCTTGTGGCGCTCACTCTCTTTTTGGTGGTTCGCTCTCTCACTATTCTCTCCATGATGGGCGGTTTTCTTGTCGGCGATCACTTGTCTTGGAGACATAGGTCGAAGTACGTACACCTTTCCTTTCATTTTGAAGCTATAGTAATTCATTCGGCCGTTGTGGATGACACCTCGATAAAATTGCCATGGTCGCCCAAGAAGAAGCTGGCAAACGGACATTGGAACGACATCACACTCCAAAGTGTCTTTGTAAGCTCTGATCTTTAAGGAAACTTGTACCCTATGCTCGACTTGGATAGTGCCAGAGTCGCTAAGCCATTGAACCTTGTAGGGATGTGGGTGCTTCATTTTGACCAATTGGAGCTTGGAGCATAGTTCTTCACTTGCCAAGTTATGACAACTCCCTCCATCGATGATGACCTTGACGGAGCTTCCGTTGATGCCGGCCTTGGTATGGAATATATGGCATCTTTGGTCTTCTTCCTATTGATGTTGAAGAGCCAAGACCTTGGAGACAACGAGAGCGGGGCTCGGATCTTCGTCACAAAAGACTTGATCATCTTCATCTTCATTCACTTGCCGGTGCATGGCCACTTTGTCAAGGGCGTCCATTTCTCCTTCGCTCATGGATTCATATGTACCATCATCGTTGAAGATCATGGTGCACTTGTTTGTGCATTCGAAGGACTTGTGGCCTCGGCCACCGCATGTAAAACATTTGAAGGAACTTATCTTGATGGTCTCATCGGTTGGGGTAGATGATGATGAAGCTCTCGGCTTGAAGTTGCTTGTAGTAGGAGGATGACTTGAGGTTGTCAAAGTTTTCTTGTAACTTGAATTGTCGATGTTGCTTGTAGATGGCTTGGTTGAGGTAGAAGATGTCAGAGTCGTTGAAGCTTGAGGGTTGGAGAAACCATAGGACTTGGATGAGAACTTGGCATATTTGAAGTCATCTTGCACTTGATGTTCCACCTTGGTAGCTTGATGCACTAGCTCGATGAGGTTCGAGTATGGATGGAAGTCAGCGATCTTCTTGATTGGGTGATTGAGTCATTTCAAGAAACGTGCCATAGTTTGCTCATCATCTTCCGTGACATTAGCTCGTATCATGGCAATCTTCATTTCCTTGTAATATTCTTCAACGCTCTTGGTTCCTTGCTTGAGGAGTTGGAGTTTCATGAAGAGGTCGCGGTTGTAGTATGTTGGCACGAAACGTGCTCTCATGACATCCTTCATTTGCACTCAAGTAGTGATGGGTGGTTCACCTCTTGCCTCACGGCGCTCAGTGACTTGTTCCCACCAAATGAGGATGTAGTCTTGGAACTCAAGAGATGCCATCGTGATCTTCTTCTCTTCCTCATAGTTGTGCAAATGAAATATTTTCTCAACCTTCAATGCCCATGAAAGGTACTCTTTGGGGTCATTGCTTCCATTGAACTTGGGCATGGTGAACTTTAGCTTGCCGTATCGTTGCTCTTCACTATGTTGGGGTTGAGGGTGATGACGTTCTTGACAAGGAGGATTGTCTCCCCCAACTTGCTCTTGTCATGGAGGATTTCCATTGTCTTCTTGCTCTTGGTGAACTTGGGGTTCTTGGCGAGGTGGTCGTGGAACTTGACGATGCATTCGAGCTTGATAGTTCCTCTCTTGAACTTCTTCATGAAGCGCTTCTCGGTGCTCATGATTTTGCTGTTTGCGCGTGGCTATAGATCGACTTGAATCTAGGAGGGCATGTTACGCCTCAAGTGCTTGAGCTTCGCGTAGTTGTTGTTCTTTACGTTGTGCCTCGGCATCTTGTTCATGTTGATGTTGTCTTGCTCGCTCGCTCTTCCTCTTCCTGATGGCATTGGCATTGCCGTTCTCATGCTTGCGCAAAAGTAGCTTGGTTTTGATGGTGTCGTTGCTCTTGAGAGTCGTTGTCGTGCAGAGGATTGCGGTTTGCTTGACAATCTTGGCGTGTGGCACGTCGAAGAGTATTCGATGTCGGAGTACTTGAGCCAGAGATGGTGTCATCGGAGTGTCAACTTGAGCGGCTCCGTCTTGAGTAGGACGACGAGGTAGAAGAGCGGTTGGCCATCATTGTTCGAATATCCTCCTTAAGAGATGCCATGGATGTGTCGAAGTAGTATATTGTACATTGCTCGGTGAGTCGCAAGTCGGTGGCGAGGTTGTCGATGCGTTCGGTCATTGCTTGTTGTTCTTCATGCAAAGCTCGTTGTGCACCAAAGAGGTGGCTCTTTGTGACGTAGGAGGACATGTCGTCGTCTTGCTTGATGAAGAGTGGGTTGGTAGAAGTACTTGGCCTATCCATGATTCCAAACAAAAATGTGAGTGGGAGAAAGATAAGAACTTATACCAAATGTACCTTGACCTATGTTGAAGATGGATCAATCATCACTCAAATGTGGAAGAAGGAAATAGCACAATTGGTACCAAATCTCATCAGTTTCTCACACCTACACCAGTAAAAGCTTATAGTGGAGCTCGGTTAGGATGGTGGCACAAAATTTGATGCAATTGTTAGTGAGCTTCAATAATGTTGGAAAAGATTCGCAAATTTGCAAATGCAACAAGTAGACCAATAGCAAGATATGGTACACGGAAACTCACACGTAAATAGATAAGTGGGGTCATGCAACCAAGGAATGAGCCAAAATGTGGAATCCACGAAAATGCTCTTGTTGCACAACACTAGAGAGACGCTAGCACGATTGCACAATAGGAGGATATGAAGACTTGTGCACAACCTACTAAGCAAAAATGCAACGACTTCTATCCCAAGTATGCTATAAGTATGGTATTCCGATGATATGATCCAAGATGATCTAGTATGACAAACTTAATGTAGTATGATGCTACGGTTCTTGCTTAAAAGCTCTTTGCTTATGTCTCCCTTTTTCTTAAAAGCTTGTTTGGCTCTTTCTCTTTTAAGCTCTTTTCTCATACAATGCTTCACGAACCAAGATAGCAATTGTGTATGCGATGACAACTTTGTGACACAAAATATGATACCAAGATATGCACCACGATGATATGGTATGTATGCTATGGGAAGTATGATCAGTAAGGTGCACAAGTCACGTTGCCAGCAATACTCAAAGGCTAGTCTCGATGGGCAAGATACGCAAAATTGGGCTATGGTGGTTATCAATGTAATTGCAAGATTGTATAATGATGGTGTATCGCGATACCAAGAAGAGGTTACTGATTCTTGCTTACGGTATGGTGTCAAAATGGTGAAGTGGTTGTTATTGATGACGAATCCGTGGCGAAGATGAGCGGCGGTGATGTTGATGTCGAACCATCCCTAAGTAGCCAAAACACGTTAGGAAACAGAAACCGCAACTCAAATTCTCAAAGGAAAATGTGTCAAAATTGCGTCGGAGTGCGAAGTGAGTAAGCAATGGTGGTTGCGGAAAAAGATTGTGGTATTGGGGTGCGGATGCGGATAGGAATGCGTATGCGGAAGTGGAAGTGGAGAGGTGGTGGTGGCCGAACTGAAATTTTTCAGTTTCGTCAGGATACATCACACGTCTGGTAGTGGTCGGACGACCGGTGCTGGTCGGACGTCCGGTGCCTGGGCGATTTCCGGGCACGGGATGAACAGCTAGGGTTCGTGGTGGTGGTGGCAAAATCGGTCAAATCCGGGAGATTTTGTGGATGGGAAAGGTGGGGATGATGGGGGAAAGATAGATCCACTTGTGGCAAAGCAAATCCATTGATCAAATCCAACAAAACATCATCACACCAACAAATCACAAAAAAATTGGGGCTCTTTTGGGTGGGGATTTTTGAAATTAGGCTAGAAAATAACTAGGGGAGGCTCCGAAATCCTGATCAATGTGGCTCTGATACCAAAATGATGTAGGCTGGAACCCTATACGGCCGATCTTTCACGAAAGGAGCGGATCCCGTGATGAACACGAAGAACACAAGGGGAAATCACAAGGGGAAACTCAAGAGAATCATTCAAACCAACGAGATTAGGTCACACATATGCTAGATCCTAGAAACACAAAGAGATACACGATCCAAATCCAACAAAGGACGATACATAGGTAACCGGTTCTTCTCCGTGAGGAGGTCTTGAGGTCATCCCGTTAGGGGTCTTGAATCCAAGATGGATCTTCTCCGAAGAGGTGTCGGTCCCTCGCGATGGAGTAGATCCGGATGGATGAGCGAAGCTCTATCTCACATATGAGCTAACACAACGCTAACCCTAACTAGGAGGAGGAGGAGGAGGTCTATTTATAGTCTTAGTGCAAATGTGGGTGAAGTGAAGGGGCAGAAACTGTGCGTAGACAGGTACCGGACGTCCGGCGGGTTACGGTCGTCCGGTGGCTCGTGGGCGTCCGGACGTCCGGTAGTCGCCGGACTTCCGCTCATTTTGGCTCGGTTGAGGTGGCACCGGATTTCCGGAGATGGCCGGTCGTCTGGTGGCGTCGGACATCCGCTATTTCGGCTCAGGTGTGGTGATGCCAGTCATTCGGTCCTGGCCGGACGTCTGCTCATTGTAACTTGCGTTGGGTGGGGCCTGGGTAGGCTGGGGCTTCAGGTGCCGGATATCCGGTCCCGACCGGTCATCGGTGGCTGTAGCTTTAGCGGCGGCTCTTCTTCTTGTCCTCGGCACTTGGTGTCCTCGCTGTCTTGTCCGTCAGATGTAGCTGCTCCGTGGCCTTCCTCCGAGTACCTGATCACACATAGGGTCTCCGCATGAGGTAGTAGCCATGTATCATATGTAGAAAGTGGAAGTTCGTATAGGAGCAAGTTCACCTTATCTTCGATAGCCTTTGCTCGGGCTCTTGTCATTGGTCCAAGTGGTGTCGTAGGAGACATAGGTAGGTCCATGGGGATGACCATGGGTTGCTCCGCATCACTTTATCAATTTCAATACCTCTTTCAGAAATTTTTTATGACCCGGGACAATACCTTCATTAACCATAAAGTGGCACTTTTCCCACTTCAAGACAAGATTAGTTTCTTCACATCTCTGCAAAACTTGATCAAGGTTGCTTAAGCAATCATCAAAAGAAGTTCCGTAAACGGAGAAATCATCCATGAAAACCTCAACAATCTTTTCACAAAAATCAGAGAATATAGCAGTCATACATCTTTGAAAAGTAGCAGGTGCATTGCATAAACCAAAAGGCATACGTCTATAAGCAAAGGTACCGAAAGGGCAAGTAAAAGTGGTTTTCTCTTGATCATCTTTTGACACAGGTATTTGAGAAAAACCAGAATAACCATCTAGAAAGCAAAAATGTGTATGTTTGGAAAGTCTTTCTAGCATTTGATCAATAAAAGGTAGAGGGTAATGATATTCTGTAGTAGCTTTATGTAATTTGTGAAAATCAATTACCATTCTATAACCTGTAACAATTCTTTGTGGAATCAATTCATTCTTATCATTAGGAACAACAGTGATACATCCTTTCTTAGGGACACAATGAACAGGACTTACCCATTGACTATCAGCAATAGGATAAATTATACCTACCTCCAGAAGGTTTAGTATTTCATTGCTTACCACTTCCTTCATCTCAGGGTTTAACCATCGTTGATGATCAACAACTGGTTTAGCATCAATTTCCAAATTATTTTTGTGCTGCCATAGAGTGGGACTAATACCCTTAAGATCATCAAGAGTATATCCAATAGCGGCACGGTGCTTCTTCAGAGTTTTCAATAATTTCTCTTCTTCCTGCTCTGAAAGGTTAGCACTAATAATAACAGCATATATCTTCTTTTCATCAAGATAAGCATATTTAAGAGTATCAGGTAATGGTTTAAGCTCAAACACGGAATCACCCTTGGGTGGAGGAGGATCCCCTAGAATTTCAACAGGCAAGTTGTGTTTCAAAATAGGTCCCTGTTTAAAGAATACTTCATCTATTTCCCTTCTTTCATTCATAAACATATCATTTTCATGGTCTAGCAAATATTGTTCTAAAGGATCAGTAGGAGGCACGGCAATAGAAGCAAGACCAATAATTTCATCCTTACTAAGCAATTCTTTATCATGGGGTTGTCTATGAAATTTAGAGAAATTAAAATCATGAGACATATCCCCTAAACCAACAGTAACAATATCTTTCTCGCAGTTTATCTTAGCATTAATAGTGTTCAAGAAAGGTCTACCAAATATAATGGGACAAAATTTATCTTTTGGGGAACCAAGAACAAGAAAATCAGTAGGGTATTTAATTTTTCCACACAAGACTTCAACATCTCTAACGATCCCAATTGGTGAAATAGTATCCCTATTGGCAAGCTTAATAGTGACATCAATATCTTCTATCTCAGCAGGTGCAATATCCTTCATAATTTCTTCATACAAGGTATAAGTAATTGCACTCACACTAGCACCCACATCACATAAGACATGGTAACAATGATCTCCTATTTCAACAGAAACAACAGGCATGCCAACAACAGGTCTATGTTTATCTTTCATATCGGGTTTAGCAATTCTAGCAGCTTCATCACAGAAATAAATAACATGCCCATCAATATTATCAACCAAGAGATCTTTAACCATAGCAATACTAGGTTCAACTTTAATTTGCTCAGGGGGGTGTAGGTGTTCTAGTATAACTCTTATGAACCACAGTTGAAGCTTTAGCATGATCCTTTATTCTAATAGGAAAAGGTGGTTTCTCAATATAAGCAGTAGGAACAATAGGATCAACATTGTAAGTAATAGTTTCTTATTCAACTTTAATAGGTTCTACTACTTTAACTTCAATGGGAGGGTGATATTTAAACCACTTCTCCTTAGGGAGATCAACATGAGTAGCAAAAGATTCACAGAAAGAAGCTACTATCTCAGAGTCAAGTCCATATTTAGTGCTAAAAACACGAAAAGCATCGGTATCCATAAAAGATTTAACACAATCAAACTTAAGGTTTATACCTGATTCTTTACCTTCGTCGAGTTCCCAATATTCAGAGTTGCATTTAATTCTTTCCAATAAATCCCATTTGAATTCAATATCCTTCTTCATAGGAACTAGTACAAGAAGTATCGAGCATGGATCGATCATTATGAGAAAACCAAGCATAAAAATTTTGAATAATAATTTCTCTTGAGAGCTCATGATTGGGGCATGAATATAGCATTGGTTTAGGCCTCCCCCAAGCTTCAGCGATACTTTCTCCTTCACGAGGACAAAAATTATATATATAATTCCGATCACGATGAACTAGATGAAATAGGATAAAACTTCTGATAAAATTCCAATTTCAATCGGTTGGAGTTCCATGATCCAATATCATCACATAACCTATACCATGTCAATGCCTTTCCCTTCAAAGATAAAGGGAATACCTTCTTCTTGACAACATCCTCGGGCATACCTACAAGCTTAAATAATTCACAAACTTCATCCACATAGATTAGGTGCATATCAGGATGTAATGTTCCATCTCCTGCATAACGATTAGGTAGCAGTTTCTCTATCATACCCGAAGGAATTTCATAATAAATATTTTCAGTAGGTGCAGTAGGTTGAGGAGCAACTCTTTGCTCTTCCGGTCAAGGTGAAGATGCCTCGAACAAGCCCCTCAAAGGATTATTTTCCATACTAACAAGTGACAGTAAATTTCAGCACACTATATAAATGTTTCCTTACCAAAGGCGCTTCACTCCCCGGAAACAGTGCCAGAAAAGAGTCTTGATGACCCACAAGTATAGGGGATCTATCATAGTCCTTTCGATAAGTAAGAGTGTCGAACCCAACGAGGAGCAGAAGGAAATGACAAGCGGTTTTCAGCAAGGTATTCTCTGCATGCACTAAAATTATTGGTAACAGATAGTTCTATGATGAGATAATTCATAACGGGTAACAAGTAACAAAAGTATACAAGGTGCAGCAAGGTGGCCCAATCCTTTTTGTAGCAAAGGACAAGCCTGAACGAACTCTTATATAAAGCAAAGTGCTTCCCAGGACACATGGGAATTGTTGTCAAGTTAGTTTTCATCATGCTCATATGATTCGCGTTCGTAACTTTGATAATTTGATATGTGTTGGACCGGTGCTTGGGTGCTGCCCTTCCTTGGACAAGCCTCCCACTTATGATTAACCCCTCTGATACGTCTCCGTCATATCTACTTTTCCAAACACTTTTGCCCTCGTTTTGGACTCTAACTTGCAATGATTTGAATGGAACTAACCCGGACTGACACTGTTTTCAGCAGAATTATCATGGTGTTATTTATGTGCTGAAACAAAAGTTCTCGGAATGACCTGAAACTTCACGGAACACCTTTTCGGAAAATATAAAAAATCCTTGCAAAAGAGAAGGCCAAGGGGCCCACCACCTATCCACGAGAGTGGGGGGCACGCCCCCTACCTCTTGGGCCCCCTGGAGCTCCTCCGACTCCAACTCCAACTCTATATATTTGGTTTCGGGGAGAAAAAAATGAGAGAGAAGGATTCATCACGTTTTATGATACGGAGCCGCCGTCAAGCCCTAAAACATCTCGGGAGGGCTAATCTGGAGTCCGTTCGGGGCTCCGGAGAGGGGAATCCGTCGCCATCGTCATCATCAACCATCCTCCATCACCAATTTCATGATGCTCACCACCATGCATGAGTAATTCCATCATAGGCTTGCTGGACGGTGAAGGGTTGGATGGGATCTATCATGTAATCGAGTTAGTTTTGTTAGGGTTTGATCCCTAGTATCCACTATGTTCTGAGATTGATGTTGCCATGACTTTGCTATGCTTAATGCTTGTCACTAGGGCCCGAGTGCCATGATTTCAGATCTGAACCTATTATGTTTTCATCAATATATGAGAGTTCTTGATCCTATCTTGCAAGTCTATAGTCACCTATTATGTGTTATGATCTGTTAACCCTGACGTGACAATAATCGGGATACTTACCGGTGATGACCATAGTTTGAGGAGTTCATGTATTCACTATGTGTTAATGCTTTGTTCTGGTACTCTATTAAAAGGAGGCCTTAATATCCCTTAGTTTCCGTAAGGACCCCGCTGCCACGGGAGGGTAGGACAAAAGATGTCATGCAAGTTATTTTCCATAAGCACGTATGACTATATTCAGAATACATGCCTACATTATATCAATGAACTGGAGCTAGTTCGGTGTCACCCTAGGTTATGATTGTTACATGATGAACCGCATCCGGCATAATTCTCCATCACTGATCCATTGCCTACGAGCTTTCCATATATTGTTCTTCGCTTATTTACTTTTCCGTTGCTATTGCTATCATCACTACAAAATACCAAAAAGATTACTTTTGCTACTGTTACCTTTTGTTACCGTTACCACTACTATCATATTACTTTTCTACTAAACACTTTGCTGCGGATATAAAGTTTCCAAGTGTGGTTGAATTGACAACTCAGCTGCTAATACTTGATAATATTCTTTGGCTCCCCTTGTGTCGAATCAATAAATTTGGGTTGAATACTCTACCCTCGAAAATTGTTGCGATCCCCTATACTTGTGGGTTATCAAGACTATTTTTTGGCATCGTTGCCGAGGAGCATAGCTCTATTCTTTGAGTCACTTGGGATTTATATCTGCTTATCATTATGAAGAACTTGAGAGATCCAAAAACCAAGATTTATCCCTCAACTACGAGGGGAGGTAAGGAACTGCCATCTAGCTCTGCACTTGATTCACCTTCTGTTATGAGTAAGCTTGCGACACCTAAACCCGCTTCTGCTATTCGTTCTGATATGTCGCATGTTATTGATGATGCCACTTCTGCTATGCGTGATACTTATGATGAAACTACTTCTCTACTTGATACTACTATGCCACTTGGTGAATTTCTTGATGAACAACTTGCTAGGGCTAGAGAGAATGAAAATGTTGAATCTGGTAATACTGATGAAATTGATGATGAAGACTTACCTGTTATTCCTAAGGGTTATGTTTTTGATAAAGAAGCTTCTTTAGCTATTTTTAGCTTGCAAATATAGATATGAACTCAAGAGGTTATTAGCTAAATAGAATCAGCAATCTCTAAATGCTAGAATGAAACCTGACCCTGCTTTTGCTACTTCACCTATCTGTGTTACCGATAAGGATTATGATTTCTCTGTTGATCCTGGTATAATTACTTTGGTTGAATCTGATCCTTTTCATGGCTATGAATCTGAAACTGTTGTGGCACATATTACTAAATTAAATGATATAGCTACCCTGTTCACTAATGATGAGAGAATTCATTACTTTTATATCCTTAAAATATTTCTGTTCTCTTTAAAGGGTGATGCTCAGATATGGTTTAATTCTCTTGATCCTGGTTGTGTGCATAGTCCCCAGGATATGATTTATTACTTCTCTGCTAAATATTTCCCTGCTCATAAGAAACAAGCTGCTTTAAGGGATATATATAACTTTGTGCAAATTGAAGTAGAGAGTCTCCCACAAGCTTGGGGGAGGCTTCTCCAATTACTTAATGCTTTGCCTGATCATCCTCTTAAGAAAAATGAAATACTTGATACCTTTTATAATGGACTAACCGATGCTTCCAGAGATTACCTGGATAGTTGTGCTGGTTCTGTTTTCAGGGAAAGAACGCCGGATGAAGCTGAAATTCTATTGAATAATATGTTGGCAAATGATAATAATTGGACACTTCCTGAACCAGTTCCTGAACCAACTCCTGAGCCTATTCCTAAACCAACTCCAAAGAAAGAGGGGTATTCTATTTCTCAGTCCCGAAGATATGCAAGAGGCAAAGAAATATATGAAAGAAAAAGGTATTAAAGCTGAAGATGTTAAGAATTTACCTCCTATTGAAGAAATACATAGTCTTGATTTACCGTCCGTTGAAGAAAAACATGGTCTTGATAACCCAACATAGGTAGTAAAGGTAAATTCTCTGTATAGATACGATAAAGCTGAAATCCCATTTAATAAATTTGCTAGCCCATGCTTAGATGAGTTTGATAAATTTATGGCTAAGCAAGAAGATTTTAATGCTTATTTTGGTAGACAATTGAAATACAATTCAAATATGCTTGAACACTTGGGTGATTATATGGCTAATGTCAAAGGTGAACTTAAACTTATTAGTAAACATGCTTATATGGTTACCACTCAAGTAGAACAAGTACTTAAGGCTCAAAATGATTTTCTCAATGAATTGAATAGTAAGAATAATGATTATGCTTTTAGAGTGGCTACTAGAACTGGTAGAATGACTCAGGAACCTTTGTATCCTGAAGGCCACCCTAAAAGAATTGAGCAAGATTCTCAGAGAAATAGTGTGGATGCACCTAGTCCTTCTAATAGGAAGAAAAAGGAAAATGATAGGACTTTGCATGCTTCTAGTGAACCTATTACTGAAACACCTGAGAATCCAAATGATATTTCTATCTCTGATGCTGAAACACAATCTGGTAATGAACTTGAAACTAGTGATAATGTTAATAAAAATGTTCATGATGATGCTCAACCAAGTAATGATAATGATATAGAAATTGAACCTGCTGTTGATCTTGATAACCCACAATCAAAGAATCAACATTATGATAAGAAAGACTTTGTTGCTAGGAAACATGGAAAAGAAAGAGAGCCTTGGGTTCAGAAACCCATGCATTTTCCTCCCAAACCATCCAACAAAAAGGATGATGAGGATTTTGAGCGCTTTGTTGAAATGATTAGACCTATCTTTTTGCGTATGCGATTAACTGTTATGCTCAAAATGAATCCTTGTGCTAAATACATGAAAGAAATTGTCGCTAATAAAAGAAAGATACCAGAAGCTGAAATTTCCACCATGCTTGCTAATTATACGTTTGAGGGTGGAATACCAAAGAAACTTGGAGATCCAGGAGTACCCACTATACCATGCTCCATTAAAAGAAACTATGTTAAAACTACTTTATGTGATCTTGGAGCCGGTGTTAGTGTTATGCCTCTCTCTTTATATCGTAGACTTGATTTGAATAAGTTGACACCTACTAAAATATCTTTGCAAATGGCCGATAAATTCAACTGCTATACCTGTCGGTATTTGTGAGGATGTGCCTGTTGTAGTTGCAAACGTTACTATTTTAACGGACTTTGTTATTCTTGATATTCCCGAGGACGATAGTATGTCTATTATTCTTGGAAGACCCTTTTTCAATACTGCAGGGGCTGTTATTGATTGCACTAAAGGCAATGTCACTTTTCATGTTAATGGTAATGAGCATACGGTACACTTTCCGAGGAAACAACCTCAAGTCCACAGTATCAATTCTATTGGAAAAATTCCATCGATTAAATTTGGAGGTTTTGAATTTACTCTTCCTACTTTCAAGAAGAAATATGATATTCTTATTATTGGGGATGTGCATATCCCCGTTGAGGTAACATAGTGTTATTCGAAATTTCTCCGGTTCCATGTTATTCGGAATGAGTTTGTTAACAAGACCTGATCAACCTTGTTAGTGAATTCCTTTTGATGAGCATGAGATGGATGAAACTAGAAGGGACAACCTTCTGTACCCCACTTTTACTTTCTGTTATTTATATTAAATAAAATAAAAATAAGTATTTTTCTGTCTGTTATCTGATTATCCGTGCAATATAAAAATACCCCTAAAATAAAAGTTCTCCAAATGCCCTGAAATTTAAATATGATTTTTTCTAGAATATTTGAGAATATTTGGCACTGAGAACACAGCAGGGGGGTCATGCACCTGGCCACGAGGGTGGAGGGCGCGCCCTACCCCCCTAGGCACGCCCCCCTGCCTCGTGGGCCCACGGTGGCCCTCCTCCACTTATCCTTTCACCCACACACTCCTTCCTCCCACAAACACGAATAACCAGCTCAAGCACGAGTTCAAGCTTGTTTTGGTGCCATTTTCGATCTCCTTGCTCAAAGCACCTCTCACAAAACTGCTTGGGGAGATTGTTCCTTGGTATGTGACTCCTCCATTGGTCCAATTAGTTTTTGTTCTAGTACTTTATTCATTGCAAATTTGTTCTGCCTAGGTGACCATGTTCTTGAGCTTGCATGTCAAATTTATATGGTTCCAAGTAATTTTGATGCATGATATAGGCTCTAGGCACTTGTAGGAGTAGTTGCTATCAATATTATTGAGTTTGGTTTACTTTTATTTTGAAGTTACTAAAAATTTCAGAATTTTTCAGAAAATAATGAAGAGACTTTTGAGGGGCTCAACGAGTCGAAGCTTGAAGGAAAAGGCACAGAAACCCAAGTATAATCTGCCTCGTACCGCGGAGGTTCGGTCGTGTGAATGGCCTTCTGATGATTTCTTGAGAGCGCCTGGGATTTATGAAGATTTTTATGAATTTGCTAAGAATGCAGGCCTCACCGCTTTCCTCCACGACCAACGTGATCAGTATCTCCTACTCACAAATATCTTTGTGCAAAACTTTCATTTCCATTCTAAGAGCTCACCACCTACGGTGGAGTTTTATTTATATGATGAGCATAAGGAGATGTCACTTTATGATTTTTGTCGGGTTTGTTTGGTCCCTTTCGAGGGCACGACAGAGGAACCACATCGCAGCGATGTGGATGGTTTTATTGATATCATCACTGTAGGGGAAACAAGGAAGGTTTCCCATGCACGAATCACTAGCATACATTTTCCTGTTTTATGCTATTTTGCATTATTTGCTAGTCGTTGCTTAATTGGTCGCGGAAACTATGGAAACCTTAGTGTTCCTGATATTATTATTTTGCTCCACAGTTTATTCAGTGATAATTCTGTTAGTATGGGCGGCATTATTGCTAATAAGTCTGAACCGTACAAAGGGCCCCATCTTTAGAGGCATCTATGCTTCACGCCTAGCTGCACATTTTAACATACCTATTAGGCATTATGAGAAGGAAGAAAAAGTGTTGCCTCGTGTTTATTTAGATTATAAGAGTATGGTGGCACATGATTTTATTGTTAAGAATAGGGAAGGAGAGCTTAAATACAAATTGTTCTTTGATAAACATCATCCTGAGACTATTACCCTGCCTGCTCCTTCCTTGTTTGATTTATCTACATGCCAGTACCTTGTTCCGTTGGAGGCTATTCACGTCTATTGGAACCCTACATCAGCCACAGAGCCAGAGCCGAAACCACAAGTTGATCCTCCATGATAGTCTAATTACCAGTGGGATCCGGAGATGATTGCCAACCAGTGGCAATCGGAGTCTTCTTCTGCGCAGTACGACCCCGACTACTATTATGGATATCCGCCAGGCCAGCCGTGGCCATAGACCAACTTAGGCCAAAAGCCTAAGCTTGGGGGAGTACGTATTTCCCACCAACATTACATTTATGTTCACACACTCATTGCTAGATGTCGGTGCTCATACTTTTTCATTGTATCATCCATGCTAGTTTACTTTCCTTTTTATGCTTTCTTCTTGTGTAGTTGTAGCTTTTAATTAGTTTACCTTCCATGCTTGTAGTAGTAATTAAAAAGAAAACCAAAAACGATTTCATGTTCTTCTTTTGCTTGTTGGGAACTTTCCCGTGTAAATAGTTTTATTTCTTTTATTTTCTTTGGGGGTCGATAGGAGAAGACCATGATTAAATTGTTGAAGTGGCTGTTATATGCATAATTGTTGATCTGACAAAAGAGCCCATATTGCCTTGTCTTCTCCTGTTTATTGAATGCTTGCAGATTCCAGCTTAGTCTAATGCATGTGCACTATTATTATTATTCACATCGTTCGGTCGTGCAAGTGAAAGGAAATTATGACGATATATGATGGACTGACTGAGACGAGAAAAGCTGGTATGAACTCGACCTCTTTTGTTTTTGTAAATATGATTAGTTCATCATTCCTGATTCGGCCTATTATGAATAAACATGTTTGCAATGACAACTAGAGATCATAGTTCTTGTGCCATGCTTGATTAGCTATGAGTTATAATGGTTTACCTTGTGTGCCAACATGCTATTAAGATGGTTATGATGTGGTATGATGGGGTGGTATCCTCCTTTGAATGATTTAAGTGACTTGACTTGGCACATGTTCACGCATGTAGTTGGAACAAATCAACATAGCCTTCACGATATTTATGTTCATGGTGGATTATATCCCACTCATGCTTGCATCCAATGTTTATTAATTTTAATGCATGTACATGGCTGTTGTCGCTCTCTAGTTGGTCGCTTCCCAGTCTTTTGCTAGCCTTCACTTGTACTAAGCGGGAATACTGCTTGTGCATCCAATCCCTTAAACCCCAAAGTTATTCCAGATGAGTCCACTATACCTTCCTATATGCGGTATCTACCTGCCGTTCCAAGTAAATTTGTATATGCCAAACTCTAAACCTTCAAATAAACATTCTGTTTTGTATGCTCGAATAGCTCATGTATCAACCAAGGCTGTCCTTATCTTCCGTGTTAGGCGGGTTATTCTCAAGAGTGGACTCCGCTCCTCACTCATGAGAAAATGGCTGGTCACCGGGATGCCCAGTCCCATGCTTTATGCAAACTAAATCAAAATTAATTGCAAACAAAACTCCCCCTGGGACCTGATGTATGTTGGAGGCACTCGTTGTTTCGAGCAAGCCATGGATTGATGCTTGTTGGTGGAGGGGGAGTATAAACTTTACCATTCTGTTTGGCAACCGCCTATAATGTGTGTAGCATGGAAGATATCGCCATCTCTTGGTTGTTATGTTGACAATGAAAGTATACCGCTCAAAATATTATTCATCTTTGTTTCAAAACCGAGCTCTGGCACCTCTATAAATCCCTGCTTCCCTCTGTGAAGGGCCTATCTATTTACTTTTATGCTAAGTCATCATCCTCTTATTGAAAAGCATCAGTTGGAGAGCACCGCTGTCATTTGCATTCATTATTGTTAGTTTACATTGGGTATGACTTGACTGGATCTCTTTTACCATGAATTACAATGTCTAGTCAGTCCTTGATCTTAAAAGGTGCTCTGCATTTATGTTTTGCGGTCTCAGAAAGGGCTAGCGAGATACCATCTTGTTATATCATATTATGATTGTTTTGAGAAAGTGTTGTCATCCAAAATTTATTATTATTGCTCACTAGTTGATTATGCCATTGATATGAGTAAATTTGAGACCTAAGCGTTATTGTGAATGTGGTTAGTTATAATATTTTCTGAGAACTTGAATGCTGGCTTTACATATTTACAACAACAAGAGCAAACGGAGTTTGTAAAAATTTTCTTTATCACTTTCAGTTTGTCAACTGAAATGCTTGAGGACAAGCAAAGGTTTAAGCTTGGGGGAGTTGATACGTCTCCGTTGTATCTACTTTTCCAAACACTTTTGCCCTTATTTTGGACTCTAACTTGCATGATTTGAATGGAACTAACCCGGACTGACGTTGTTTTCAGCAGAATTATCGTGGTGTTATTTATGTGCAGAAACAAAAGTTCTCGGAATGACCTGAAACTTCACGGAACACCTTTTTGGAAAATATAAAAAATCCTTGCAAAAGATGAAGGCCAGGGGGCCCACCACCTGTCCACGAGGGTGGGGGCGCTCCTGCCCCCCTAGGGCGCGCCCCCTTCCTCGTGGGCCCCCTGGAGCTCCTCCGACTCCAACTCCAACTCTATATATTTGGTTTTGGGGAGAAAAAATCAGAGAGAAGGATTCATCACGTTTTACGATACGGAGCCGCCGCCAAGCCCTAAAACCTCTCAGGAGGGCTGATCTGGAGTCCGTTCGGGGCTCCGGAGAGGGGAATCCGTCGCCATCGTCATCATCAACCATCCTCCATCACCAATTTCATGATGCTCATCGCCGTGTGTGAGTAATTCCGGTGAACGTCAACTTCTGGGAAATGACTTGATCACAGAGGCAGAGGAGATGTGCAAAGTCATTCATGATAACCTCAAAGCAGCGCAATCGCGCCAGAAGAGCTACTATGATAGTAAGCATCGTGATTTGGCTTTCGAGATCGGAGATCATGTTTACCTCCGCGTCTCTCCAATGAAAGGTACTCGTCGCTTCGGTATCAAAGGGAAGCTTGCCCCTAGATACGTGGGTCCTTTCAAGATCGTCAGCAAGAGAGGCGATCTCGCCTATCAACTCGAGCTTCCTTCAAACTTTGCAAATGTGCACGACGTGTTCCATGTCTCTCAGCTCCGCAAGTGCTTCAAGACTCCTGACCGCACCGTCAACTTCGAAGTCATTGATCTCCAAGAAGACCTTTCTTATCGTGAGCACCTCGTTGCTATTCTTGAAGAAACTGAGCACAAGACTCGCAATAAGTCAATCAAATTCCTCAAAGTCAAGTGGCCACACCATTCCGACCGTGAAGCCACCTGGGAACGCGAGGATCACCTCCGTTCTAAGTACCCAGCGTTTTTCCAGTCCTAGATCTCGGGACGAGATCCTTTCGTAGTGGTGGAGTGTTGTAACACCCTGGATGTAATTTACCTTATCTGTACTCCAACTCTTGCCGTTTCCGGCCTAAGTTACTTTATTTTCCTCGGGTTCGGGTTTTTGTCTCCGTGTGTTGTTGCCTTTGTCATGCATCTCATATCATGTCATCATGTGCATTGCATTTGCATATGTATTCGTCTCATGCATTCGAACATTTTCCCCGTTGTCCATTTTGCATTCCGGTGCTCCTATCTCCTCCGGTGGTCCTTTCTACCTCTTTTCGTGTGTGGAGGTTAAACATTTTTGGATTGGACCGAGACTTGCCAAGCGGTCTTGGTTTACTACCGGTAGACCGCCTATCAAGTTTTGGGCCATTTGGACTTCGTTTGATACTCCAGCGCTTAACCGTGGGACCGAGAAGGCCTCGTTTGTGTTGCAGCCCAACACCCTTCCAATTTGGCCCAAAACCCACCTAAACCCTCTCCATCATATAGAGCATTCGATCACGATCGCGTGGCCGAAAACCGCACTCCATTTGGAGCTTCCTAGCTCCTCCTACCTATAAAACTAGACCTCCCCCCGAAATTTCGGGTCAAAACACCTCTAACCCTAGTCTCTTTCGTCCTCCGCGCCGCCGGACAAAATCCGGACGGCCGGACAAGGTCCGCCACCGCCCGCAGCCTGTCAGGGGCCGCCACATCGCCTACACCGCCGTCCCGCCGACACGGCCCGCCGCAGCCCACGGCCGGCCCGCCCGAGCCGTCCTGGGCCCGAGCGCACCGTGAGCCGCGCGCCGCCCGCCCGCGTTCTTCTTCACCCGCGCCGGCGAGCTCCTAGCTCCGGCCACCGCCTGCCATCGCCGCCGGCGGAGCCGACCTCGCCGTCCTCCGCCGAGCCCCGCCGGTGACGCCGCTCCTTGCCGGGGAAGTGCCACCGCGTCGCCCGAGTCCAAGTCCGGCCATCTCCTCTCCGTCCTCCTCTTCCCGGCCGGCCACCGGAGCGCCAAGTCCGGCGACGACCCTCCTCTCCGGTGAACCTTGACGCGCCGGTGAACAGTAACCGCCAGAACCGGCCTCGGTTCGCGCGCCCGCGAGGAACCCTAGATCTGGAATTGGGTTGACTTTCCCCTCTCTCCTTTATTTTTTTGCAAACTTTGGCATGTCGTATCTTTGCATCCTTAGCTCCGATTAGTGCGTGTAGCATATCAAAATGTTCGCCTCGACGAGTACATCATTTCATCTCATTGCATCATTTTCATTTGAGCTCATCTTGATGCCCAAAATGCTGTTGGAAAAGGGCTATGTGATAAATTTCTCAGATATGTTTCATCAAATAGCTTTTTGTCATTTTTTCCATGATTAATGTGTGCATGCTATGATCCTGAGCTCTACATGTGTTTTGTTATATGCCATGCCATCTTTACAGAGGTTCTTACCATGTATTTTTGTGACATTTGTGGTGACTAGAACAAGCTTGCAAAGTAGCGTAATCGGTAATGCTGATTTCAGGGACTTAGAATTTCACTAAGTCCTTGTTCTGTTTTTTCATTATGCCATATGTTCATGTTGTTTCCTAGTGATCCGTGCCTCTTTTGAGGATGACCATTAAGGATGTTTTGTTAACCTTGTGGTGCTCTATCCATCCATGTCTTTTTTTGCATTTATGGAGCACCCTAGCTTGAGTCAATCGAGATCTACTTTTGCTATTTCGTGAATCCTGACAGATTGTTGACATGACTAGCGATTGTGCCGAGGATGTTGCTATTGATCCGTGCATGCTATGTTGTTGTTATTGCCATGTCTAGCTTCTGTGTTATGTATTCTTGATGTGTGTATGCTTAGTTTGTCATGCCATGCTCTGTAGTGAGTGCATCGAGCTCGTAAACATGCCTACTCGTTAACTGATGTGCATGCTCCAATTTTTCACTAAGTCCGAAATCTGTTTATGTTTTTGCCATGTTCACATGCTTGCAATTGTATTTTCTGATCCCTTTTGGCTCAAGGTCACTAAGGGACTTTTGTTAAGTTCTTTGAGTAGCTTCATTCCATGCCTTGATTTGCCATGTTAAGTTCCTGTAGCATGTATTTTGTTGTCATGTTTGAGTGCTATAGCATATTTATCTTGATGCATTTAGTTGGTCATTTGCTGATTATCGCAGACCGGTGCCATATTTGTTTTGCTTGCCATTTCCAAACCGTGCATCCGATTCCAGTGATCTTTATATCGATTTCAACCAAAATCACCTCACCTTTCCAGTGGCACTCTTGGATTTCCAAGTTGAGGCCAGGTTCAATTATTCCTTGTCAAATCTTGCATATGCATCGCATATCGCATCCCGCATATCATACCATGTTTGCATCATGTTGTTTGAGCATTGCACGTGGTTGATTGTGTTCCGTTTGCTTGTTGTTCTTGTTTGGGTAGAGCCAGGAGACGAGTTCGCGAATGAGGAGCCCGTTGAGTTCTCTTATGAGGATCAAGTCAACTCTGAAAACTTTGCAGGCAAGATGAGCATACCCTCGAAATCACTTCTATCTTTGCTTGCTAGATGCTCGCTCTTTTGCTATGCCTATGCTATGATACCTACCACTTGATTATCATGCCTCCCAAATTGCCATGTCAAACCTCTAACCCACCATGTCCTAGCAAACCATTGATTGGCTATGTTACCGCTTTGCTCAGCCCCTCTTATATCGTTGCTAGTTGCAGGTGAAGATTGGAGATCGTTCCTTGTTGGAACATTGGTTATTGTTGGGATATCACTATATTAACTTGTTATCTTAATGCACCTATATACTTGGTAAAGGGTGGAAGGCTCGGCCTTATGCCTAGTGTTTTGTTCCACTCTTGCCGCCCTAGTTTCCGTCATATCGGTGTTATGTTCCCGGATTTTGCGTTCCTTACGCAGTTGGGTTATAATGGGAACCCCTTGACAGTTCGCCTTCAATAAAACTCTTCCAGCAATGCCCAACATTGGTTTTACCATTCGCCACCTAGCCTTTTCCCTTGGGTTTTGTGGACTCAAGGGTCATCTTTATTTTAACCCCCCCCCCCGGGCCAGTGCTTCTCTAAGTGTTGGTCCAATTGAGCGATGTCCGGGGCTACCAGGGGCAACTCTGGGCTGGCCTACCCGACGTCTTGCTCATCCGGCGTACCCTGAGAACGAGATATGTGCAGCTCCTATCGGGATTTGTCGGCACATCTGGGTGGTGTTGCTGGTTTAGTTTTACCATTGTCGAGGATGTCTTGTAACCAGGATGCCGAGCCTGATCGGAATGTCTCGAGAGAAGGAATATCCTTCGTTGACTGTGAGAGCTTGTGATGGGCTAAGTTGGGACTCCTCTGCAGGGATTTGAACTTTCGAAAGCCGTGTCCGCGGTTATGGCTAGATGGGAATTTGTTAATGTCCGGTTGTACATAACTTGAAACTTAACTTAATTAAACTGAATCAACCGCGTGTGTAACCATGATGGTCTCTTCTCGGCAGATTCCGGGAAGTGAGCACGGTGTTGGAGTAATGCTTGACGTAGGTTGTTCTAGGGTCACTTCTTGATCATAGTTGTTCGACCGTGCTTTTGCCTTCTCTTCTCGCTCTCTTTTGCGAACAGGTTAGCCACCATATATGCTAGTCGCTTGCTACAGCTCCACATATTACCTTGCCTTTACCTATAAGCTTAAATAGTCTTGATCGCGAGGGTGCGAGATTGCTGAGTCCCCGTGACTCATAGATTACTTCCAAAACCAGATGCAGGAACCGATGATACCGTTCCAGAAGATGCGCGTGAGCTCAAGTGGGAGTTCGATGAAGACTCTCGTCGTTACTATGTGTCTTTCCCAGATGATCAGTAGTGGTGCCTAGTTGGGGCGATCGAGGACCGTGTCGCATGTGGGGGTTGATCTTTATTTTGGTACCGTAGTCGGGCCATGAGTGTATTGGATGATTGTAATGTTATTCATGTATTTGTGTGACGTGGCGAGTGTAAGCCAACTATGTACCTTTTCCCCTTTTATCTATTTACATGAGTTTTTGTGAAGATTACCTTACTTGCGACATTGCTTTCAATGTGGTTATGCCTCTAAGTCGTGCTTCGACACGTAGGATATATAGCCGCATCGAGGGCGTTGCAAGTTGGTAATCAGAGCCTTCCCCGACCTTAGGAGCCCCCTGCTTAATCGAATCGTTGGCGTTGTTGAGTCTAGAAAAATGTTTTGAGTCATTTACGATTTATATATCGGAGAGTTTAGGAATTCTTTTTACTCCCCAGTCCCTTCATCGCTCTGGTAAGGCATCCTGACATAGAGTTTTGACTCTTCTCTTCTCAAATTTCACTAAAAAAAATTTAGGATCACGCGGGTATCTTGGAATCATTCTGATCGATTTGTGACGAGAACATTGTTCTTGGTGCCTCCTGTCATTTAGGGGTTGTGGCAGTGTCCCGGGGAGTTGAGCTCCGAGGTGTTGTCGTCACAATTTTATCGTTGAGATTCTGGAATACCTGAGTTTCGCCGACATCGAAAATCTCTTTTATGCAGTTGTTGGTGAGATAACCTCAACGCCACCCAGTACTGGGGCAGGACTTCGGGAGTATTGCCATAACTTGTATAACGGATGCTTTTCGAAGGTTGAGGTAGATGATTTCCGAAGTTTTTCTCGGTTATGTGTTGAAGGATGGATACAGCTAGATGTAGGATTTGCTAGATTTGGGTGAGATATTATGCTTCCCCTGTATCCCCAACACCTGATTGCATAACCGGAAAGGTTCGGGAGTTTCATAGGTGGGAATTCTTGTAGCTCTAGTTCTTCTTCCGCAGATATTTGGTTTGGGATTGGGTAATCCTCACCAAGTATTCGTTCTTGTCCGTACCTTGTTGTTTTTCTTCTACCTCAATTCTAAGTGGCTTCTCAATTTATGGATATGTGACCATTTCAATTGGAATGCATTCGTTCATTTGGTTCGGATGTGAAGACTTTATGTTGCAATTTCAACTTGTTTGATTCAGCTTCAATATTTGTCTGTCAATGTGCTAATGGATGTCAACCTCTTCAGGATGGCTCCTCCAACGCGCACGACTCCGAATCCTGATCTGCCACCACCACCTCCACCTCCGGAGGCATGGCAAGCTGTGATGGCCGCTACCAATGCAAACACGCAGCTGATCATGCAACTTCTTTAAGAGCGCAACCAAGGGAACCAGGGCCATGGCAACAATCAGAATCAGTTTGCTACACTCAACCAGTTCCTCGCTAATCAGCCAAAGACCTTCAGCAATTGTGTTGAGGCAACAGACGTCAATGATTGGCTCGTGGACATATGCAAGCATTTCGAGTGCAGTAACGTCAGGCATGAGGACTTTGTCAAGTTCGCTTCCTTCCAACTCAAAGACCAAGCTGCAGAATGGTTTCAGCAGTACAAAGATTCCAGAGGAGGCCGTGTGATTACCTGGGATGAATTCCGTCAAGACTTCAAAGCTCATCATATTCCTCAGAGCGTGGTTGAAAGCAAGTGTGAGGAATTCCGCAACCTGAAGCAAGGCACTATGTCTGTTTACGAATACAGCAAGATGTTTCAGAAGCTCGCCCATTTTGCTAAGCAAGACGTCCCTGAGGAGAAGAGCATGATATACCAGTTCAAGGGTGGTCTCAGGGAAGAAATCCAGCTAGCTCTCATCCTCTTTGAGCCCAAGAGGTACGATGAGTTTTACAACATGGCAATGAAGCAAGAGACTACTCAACTGAAGTGCGATGCTTCCAAGAAGCGAGTCAGAGATGCTACTCCTTCTTCCTCAACTCAAGTGGCTAAGCAGCAGAAGTATTGGCTTCCTCCTCCTCCGTTCCGTCAGCCTTATCAGCAGAAGAGCAAAGGTGGCAGTGGATCTTCCCACCCACCCAACCCTGGCTTTCAGAACAAGACTTCGTCTCAAGCTCCAAGATCGAGTGCTCCGTATCACCGTCCGCTCTTGGAGGTCACGTGCAACAAGTGCCAATAGAAGGGTCAGTATGCCAACAAATGCTTCAATCAGAGGCGTTTCCCTCCTCCTCCTCCTGTGAGATCTGCAAGTACAGTTGTGGTCAAGCATAACCCCAAGTCTGCTAAGGTCAACTTGTTGAACGCAGCTCAGGTAAAGAACTCGCCAGATGTGATTATGGGTAACCTTTCTGTTAATGACATTCCCGCAAGAGTTCTTTTTGATACTGGTGCATCTTTGTCATTTTTATCGAAGCCTTTTGCATCCATGCATGATGTGCATACTATTGATTTGCCTAAGCCGATAGCGGTTTCTTCTCTGGGTTTGTTCATGAACACCAAAATGATGGCTCCGGATGTTACTATGACGTTGGGTGACTACAAGTTTCTTTCTTCTCCAATGGACCTTGGTAACTCGGATATTGATCTTATTCTTGGTATGGATTGGCTTTCTAAGAACAAGGCTCAGCTTGATTGTGCTGCCAGGCAGATTCAATTGACTCATTCGTTTGAGGATGTAATTATCTTTGCCGCAAGGGATGATACCATTCGTCTGTTTTCTCTCAATGAGAAGGATGAGATGGAGGTCATCTCGCAAATTCCAGTCGTTTGCGAATATCAAGACGTTTTTCCAGAAGAGCTTCCAGGAATGCCTCCGCACCGGCAAGTTGAATTTGTCATCGATCTTGAGCCTGGTACGGAACCTGTTTGCAAACGTCCTTATGAGCTTGGACCTGAAGAGTTGAAGGAGCTGAAGAAGCAACTCGATATTCAAGGGCGAATGGGTCTCATCCGACCTAGTTCTTCTCCGTGGGGTTTTGGAGTTCTTTTTGTGAAGAAGAAGAAGGATGGAACGGGCCGACTTTATGTTGACTATCGTCCATTGAACAAGAAGACTATAAAGAACAAGTACCCACTTCCCAACATCAACGAGCTGTTTGAACAACTCAAAGGTGCTCAGGTGTTCTCCAAGCTTGATCTCCGTATGGGCTATCACCAGATCCGAATTCGTGAGCAAGATATTCCCAAGACGGCTTTGAGAACAAGCTATGGTTCGTATGAATACACTATCATGTCTTTTGGCCTCGTCAACGCTCCTCCGACTTCCTCTCGCATGATGAACTTCATCTTCAATCCCTACACAAATGACTTCGTCTTGGTCTACCTCCATGACATTTTGGTCTTTTCAAAGAACAAGGAAGATCATGCCAAGCACTTGCGTTTAGTGCTCGATAAGCTCAGAGAACATCAGTTCTACGCCAAGTTCTCAAAGTGCGAGTTTTGGCTCGATGAGGTTCTCTATCTTGGGCATATCATCTCTGCCAAGGGCATAGCGGTGAATCCTGAGAAGGTGTCTGCAATTGTGAATTGGGAACCACCTCAGAACGTGAAACAACTCCGCAGCTTCCTTGGTCTCGCTAGCTACTGTCGAAGGTTCATTGAGAATTTCTCAAAGATCGCGAAGCCGCTTTCCAACCTTCTCTAGAAGCACGTGAAGTACGTTTGGTCTCCTGAATGTGACGTCGCTTTCAACACCCTGAAAGAGAAGTTAGTCACTGCTGCAGTTCTGACTCCTCCTGATGAATCCAAACAGTTCGAGGTCTTCTACGATGCCTCTCTTCAAGGTCTTGGTGCAGTGTTGATGCAAGAGAAGAAAGTTGTGGCTTATACTTCTCGCCAGTTGAAGCCCAACGAGAAGAACTACCCCACTCAAGACCTCGAGTTGGCGGCAGTTGTGCATGCTCTTTTGACTTGGAGACATCTCCTATTGGGAAGAAAAGTGGACATCTTCACTGACCACAAGAGTCTCAAGTACATCTTCACTCAGCCTAATCTCAACCTCAGGCAGACTCGTTGGGTCGAAATGATTCAAGAGTATAATCCGAGTATCGAATATACTCCAGGCAAGGTCAATGTAATTGCTGACGCATTGAGCAGGAAGGCTTACTGCAACAGTTTAATTCTCAAGCCTTACCAACCCGAGCTTTGTGAAGCTTTCCGCAAACTCAATTTGCTAGTTGTTCCTCAAGGTTTCCTCGCCAACCTTCAAGTCACTCCTATTTTGGAAGATCAGATTCGCGAGGCTCAACTTCTTGATGCTATGGTGAAGAAGGTGAAGATTGGGATTGCCAAGAGTCAATCCAAGTACAAGTGCTATCGCCTTGATGACAAGGATACTCTCTTCTTTGGGGATCGCATTGTTGTCCCTAAAGGTGACCTTCGTAAAGTCATTATGAACGAGGCTCACAATTCACTCCTCTCCATCCACTCTGGGAGTACGAAGATGTACCAGGACCTCAAGCAGGCGTATTGGTGGACTCGAATGAAGCGCGAGATTGCTCAGTTCGTGAATGAATGTGATGTTTGCAGAAGAGTGAAGGCAGAACACCAACGACCAGCTGGTCTCCTCCAACCTCTTGCCATTCCAGAATGGAAGTTTGACCACATTGATATGGACTTCGTGACGGGATTTCCAAAGTCCAAGCGTGGCAATGATGCTATATTCGTTATCATCGACAAACTCACTAAAGTGGCTCACTTTCTGCCTATCAAAGAGTCTATCACTGCAGCTCAATTGGCAGAGCTTTATACCTCTCGGATTGTCTCTTTGCACGGCATTCCACAGTTGATCTCTTCAGATCGTGGCAGCATCTTTACCTCCAAGTTTTGGGATTCTTTTCAGAAGGCCATGGGCACCAACATCTGTTTTAGCACAGCTTTTCATCCTCAAACTAGCGGTCAAGTCGAGCGTGTCAATCAGATTCTGGAAGACATGCTCAGGGCTTGTGTTATCTCTTTCGGTATGAAGTGGGAAGATTGTCTTCCATGTCCTGAGTTCTCCTACAACAACAGCTTCCAAGCGAGTTCGGGCAAGGCCCCATTTGAAATTCTCTATGGCAGGAAGTGTCGTACTCCTCTTAACTGGTCAGAGACCGGTGAACGTCAACTTCTTGGAAATGACTTGATCACAGAGGCAGAGGAGATGTGCAAAGTCATTCGTGATAACCTCAAAGCAGTGCAATCGCGCCAAAAGAGCTACTATGATAGTAAGCATCATGATTTCGCTTTCGAGATCGGAGATCATGTTTACCTCTGCGTCTCTCCAATGAAAGGTACTCGTCGCTTCGGTGTCAAAGGGAAGCTTGCCCCTAGATACATGGGTCCTTTCAAGATCGTCAGCAAGAGAGGCGATCTCGCCTATCAACTCGAGCTTCCTTCAAACTTTGCAAATGTGCACGACGTGTTCCATGTCTCTCAGCTCCGCAAGTGCTTCAAGACTCCTGACCGCACCATCAACTTCGAAGTCATTGATCTCCAAGAAGACCTTTCTTATCGTGAGCACCCCGTTTCTATTCTTGAAGAAACTGAGCGCAAGACTCGCAATAAGTCAATCAAATTCCTCAAAGTCAAGTGGTCACACCATTCCGGCCGTGAAGCCACCTGGGAATGCGAGGATCACCTCCATTCTAAGTACCCGGCGTTTTTCCAGTCCTAGATCTCGGGACGAGATCCTTTCATAGTGGTGGAGTGTTGTAACACCCCGGATGTAATTTACCTTATCTGTACTCCAACTCTGTAACGCCCTCGATGCGGCTATATCTCCCACGTGTCGAAGCACAACTTAGAGGCATAACCGCATTGAAAGCAATGTCGCAAGTGAGGTAATTTTCACACAACCCATGTAATACATAAGGGAAAGAGATACATAGTTGGCTTACAATCGCCACTTCACACAATTACATGAATAAAACATTACAACATCCAAATACAATCAAGGTCCGACTATGGAACCAAAATAAAAGAAGAACCCCAAATGCAAGAAAGTCCCCGATTGACCCCAACTGGGCTCCACTACTGATCAACTAGAACGAAACAAAACAAAGGACAAGATCTTCTTCGAGCTCCTCCTGAGCTTGGTTGCGTCATCTGCATGGACTCATCGGCACCTGCAAGCTGGTTTTGGAAGTATCTGTGAGTCACGGGGACTCAGCAATCTCGCACCCTCGTGATCAAGACTATTTAAGCTCATGGGTAAGGTAAAGGTATGAGGTGGAGCTGTAGCAAGCGACTAGCATATATGGTGGCTAACATACGCAAATGAGAGCGAGAAGAAAAGGCAAAGCATGTTCGAGAAAGTATGATCAAGAAGTGATCCTAAAGCAACCTACGTCAACCATAACTCCAACACCGTGTTCACTTCCCGGACTCCGCCGGAAAGAGACCATCATGGTTACACACGCGGTTGATGCATTTTAATTGAGTTAAGGTTCAAGTTATCTACAACCGGACATTAACAAATTCCCATCTGCCCATAACCGCGGGCACGACTTTCGAAGGTTCAAATCCCTGCAGGGGAGTCCCAACTTAGCCCATGACAAGCTCTCATGGTCAACGAAGGAATAGACCTCCTCCCGAGACATTCCGATCAGACTCGGTATCCCGGTTCTACAAGACATCCTCGACAATGGTAAAACAAGTCCAGCAAAGCCGCCCGATGTGCCGACATCCTGATGGGAGCTGCACATATCTCGTTCTCAAGGCAACACCGGATAGGTCAAGCTACGAGTAAAACCAGCCCTCAAGTTTCCCCGAGGTGGCCCCGCAGGCTGCCCATTTCGGACCAACACTTAGACAAGCACTGGCCCGGGGGGTTAAAATAAAGATGACCCTTGGGCTGGCCTAACCCAAGGGAAAAAGAGGCTAGGTGGCGAATGGTAAAACCAAGGTTGGGCCTTGCTGAAGGAGTTTTATTCAAAGCGAACTGTCAAGGGGTTCCCATTATAACCCAACCGCGTAAGGAACACAAAATCCGGGAACATAACATCGATATGACGGAAACTAGGGCGGCAAGAGTGGAACAAAACACCAGGCATAAGGCCGAGCCTTCCACCCTTTACCAAGTATATAGATGCATTAATTAAATAAGAGATATTGTGATATCCCAACAAGTAAACATGTTCCAACAAGGAACAACATCTCCATGTTCCAACAAGGAACAAACTTCAATCTTCACCTGCAACTAACAACGCTATAAGAGGGGCTAAGCAAAGCGGTAACATAGCCAATCAACGGTTTGCTAGGACAAGGTGGGTTAGAGGCTTGGTTCAACAGTATAGGAGGCATGATAAGCAAGTGGTAGGTATCACAGCATAGGCATAGCAAAAGAGCGAGCATCTAGCAAGCAAAGATAGAAGTGATTTCGAGGGTATGATCATCTTGCATGAAATCCCGCAAGGAAGAAGAACGAGTCCATGAAGAAGACAAATGGATGTAGACGAACGGGTCCTCACAAATGCGACGTTACCGGAACCAACCCGAAGAAGCAAACACCGAAAAGAAGCACACAACGTAGTAAACAACCAACACATGAACATGGTATGATATGCGGGATGCGGGATGCGATGCATATGCATGATTTGACAAGGAATGATTGAACCTGGCCTCAACTTGGAAATCCCGCATCAAAATAACGTCGGAATCGGAGACACGGTTTGGAAATGTGAGGTGATTTTGCTTGAAAACGATATAAAGAACGTCGGAATCGGAGACACGGTTTGGAAATGGCAAGCAAAACACATATGGCACCGGTCTGCGATATACAGCAAGTAGCCATCTAAATGCAACAATATGAGCATGCTAAAGCACCCAAACATGGCATCAAAATACATGGAAGGGACCCATTCATAATGCTTAACAAAAGATGAACACTGAGCTACGACCAATTCATCAATTAACAGGTTCAAACAAGCATGGCAAAAGAGCAAACGGTAATCAGATTTCAGACTTAGTGAAATTAACACTTGTCTGGAATTTCAGATCAGGTAGCACACTTTGGAGCATGAAAACTATATACTAAAGGGCCTGAACATGGCAAAGTAAAACATGGCATGGAGCTACTCAAAGAGCTTAACAAAAGTCCCTTAGTGACCTTGAGCCAAAAGGGATCAGAGAAAACAATTGCAAGCATGTGAACATGGCAAAAACATAATCAGATCACAGACTTAGTGAAAAACTGGAGCATGCAAATCAGATATCAAGTAGGCATGTTTACGAGCTAGATGCACTCACTACAGAGCAAGGCATGACATACTAAGCATACACCCATCAAGAATACACATTATACAAGCTAGACATGGCAAGAGTAACAACATAGGATGCACGGATCAACTACAACATCCTCGGCAAAATCTCTAACAAGTAGACAATCTGCCCAGATTCACAAAATAGCAAAAGTAGAGCTCGATTGACTCAAGCTAGGGTGCTCCATAATTGGAAACAAAGGCATGGATGGATAGAGCACTACAAGATTAACAAATCATCCTTACTGATCATCCTCAAAAGAGGCACGGATCACTAGGAAATAACATGAACATATGGCATCTTGAAATAAACAGATCAAGGACTTGGTGAAATTCTAAGTCCCTGAAATCAGCATTAACGAATGCACCACTTTGCAAGCTTGTGCTAGTCACCACACACATCACAAAAAATACATTCGAGCATTTTCACACATCACAAAAAATGCACCACTTTCCATTTTGTCTCCGTGTGTTGTTGCCTTTGTCATGCATCTCATGTCATGTCATCATGTGCATTGCATTTTCATACGTATTCGTCTCATGCATTCGAGCATTTTCCCCGTTGTCCATTTTGCATTCCGGCGCTCCTATCTCCTCCTGTGGTCCTTTCTACCTCTTTTCGTGTGTGGGGGTTAAACATTTCCGGATTGGACCGAGCCTTGCCAAGCGGCCTTGGTTTACTACCGGTAGACCGCCTATCAAGTTCCGGGCCATTTGGACTTCGTTTGATACTCCAACGGTTAACCGAGGGACCGAGAAGGCCTCGTTTGTGTTGAAGCCCAACACCCTTCCAATTTGACCCAAAACCCACCCAAACCCTCTCCATCATCTAGAGCGTTCGATCATGATTGCGTGGCCGAAAACCGCACTCCATTTGGAGCTTCCTAGCTCCTCCTACCTATAAAACTAGACCTCCCCCCGAAATTTCGGGTCAAAACACCTCTAACCCTAGTCTCTTTCGTCCTCCGCGCCGCCGGACAAAATCCGGACGGCCGGACAACGTCCGCCGCCTCCCGCAGCCTGTCAGGGGCCGCCACGTCGCCTCCACCGCCGTCCCGCCGACGCGGCCCGCCGCAGCCCACGGCCGGCCCGCCCGAGCCGCCCTGGGCCCGAGCGCACCGCGAGCCGCGCGCCGCCCACCCGCGTTCTTCTTCACCCACGCCAGCGAGCTCCTAGCTCCGGCAACCGCCCGCCATCGCCGCCGACGGAGCCGACCTCAGTGTCCTCCACCGAGCCCCGTCGGCGACGCCGCTCCTTGCCGGGGAAGTGCCACCGCGCCGCCCGAGTCCAAGTCCGGCCATCTGCTCTCCGTCCTCCTCTTCCCGGCCGGCCACCGGAGCGCCAAGTCCGGCGATGACCCTCCTCTCCGGCGAACCTCGACGCGCCGGTGAACAGTAACCGCCAGATCCAGCCTCGGTTCGCGCGCGCGTGAGGAACCCTAGATCTGGTATTGGGTTGACTTTCCGCTCTCTCCTTTATTTATTTTTTGCAAACTTTGGCATATCGTATCTCTACATCCGTAGCTCCGATTCGTGCGTGTAGCATATCAAAATGTTCGCCTCGATGAGTACATCATTTAATATCATTGCATCATTTTCATTTGAGCTCATCTTGATGCCCGAAATGTTGTTGGAAGAGGACTATGTGATAAATTTCTCAGATCTGTTTCATTAAATAGCTTTTTGTCATTTTTGCCATGATTAATGTGTGCATGCTATGATCCTGAGCTCTACATGTGTTTTGTTATATGCCATGCCATCTTTACAGAGGTGCTTACCATGTATTTTTTTGACATTTTTGGTGACTAGAACAAGCTTGCAAAGTAGCGTAATCGGTAATGCTGATTTCAGGGACTTAGAATTTCACCAAGTCCTTGTTCTGTTTTTTTCATTATGCCAAATGTTCATGTTGTTTCCTTGTGATCAGTTCCTCTTTTAAGGATGATCAGTAAGGTTGTTTTGCTAACCTTGTGGTGCTCTATCCATCCATGTCTTTGTTTGCATTTATGGAGCACCCTAGCTTGAGTCAATCGAGCTCTACTTTTTCTATTTCGTGAATCCTGACAGATTGTTGACATGATTAGCGATTTTGCCGAGGATGTTGCTATTGATCCGTGCATGCTATGTTGTTGTTATTGCCATGTCTAGCTTCTGTGTTATGTATTCTTGATGTGTGTATGCTTAGTTTGTCATTCCATGCTCTGTAGTGAGTGCATCGAGCTCGTAAACATGCCTACTCGTTAACTGATGTGCATGCTCCAGTTTTTCACTAAGTCCGAAATCTATTTATGTTTTTGCCATGTTCACATGCTTGCAATTGTATTTTCTGATCCCTTTTGGCTCAAGGTCACTAAGGGACTTTCGTTAAGTGCTTTGAGTAGCTTCATTCCATGCCTTTCTTTGCCATGTTAAGTTCCTGTAGCATGTACTTTTCATGCTCTAAAGTGTGCTTCCTGATGATAAATTCCAGACTTGTGTTAATTTCACTAAGTCTGAAACCTGTTAGCATTTGGTCTTTTGCCATGCTTGTTTGAACCTGTTAATGGATGAATTAGCTGTAGCTCAGTGTTCATCTTTTGTCAAGCTTCATGATTGGATCCCTTCCATGTATTTTGTTCTCATGTTTGAGTGTTGTAGCATATTTATCTTGATGCATTTAGTTGGTCATTTGCTGATTATCGCAGACCAGTGCCATATTTGTTTTGCTTGCCATTTCCAAACCATGCATCCGATTCCGGTGATCTTTATATCGATTTCAACCGAAATCACCTCACCTTTCAAGTGGCACTCTTGGATTTCCATGTTGAGTCCAGGTTCAATCATTCCTTGTCAAATCTTGCATATGCATCGCATATCGCATCCCGCATATCATACCATGTTTGCATCATGTTGTTTGAGCATTGCACGTGGTTGATTGTGTTCCGTTTGCTTGTTGTTCTTGTTTGGGTAGAGCCGGGAGACGAGTTCACGAACGAGGAGCCCGTTGAGTTCGCTTACGAGGATCAAGTCAACTCTGACAACTTTGCAGGCAAGATGATCATACCCTCAAAATCACTTCTATCTTTTCTTGCTAGATGCTCGCTCTTTTGCTATGCCTATGCTACGAAACCTACCACTTGCTTATCATGCCTCCCAAATTTCCATGTCAAACCTCCAACCCACCATGTCCTAGCAAACCGTTGATTGGCTATGTTACCGCTTTGCTCAGCCCCTCTTATATCGTTGCTAGTTGCAGGTGAAGATTGGAGATCGTTCCTTGTTGGAACATTGGTTATTGTTGGGATATCACTATATTACCTTGTTATCTTAATGCACCTATATACTTGGTAAAGGGTGGAAGGCTCGGCCTTATGCCTAGTGTTTTGTTCCACTCTTGCCGCCCTAGTTTCCGTCATATCGGTGTTATGTTCCCGGATTTTGCGTTCCTTACGCAGTTGGGTTATAATGGGAACCCCTTGACAGTTCGCCTTCAATAAAACTCTTCCAGCAATGCCCAACATTGGTTTTACCATTCGCCACCTAGCCTTTTCCCTTGGGTTTTGTGGACTCAAGGGTCATCTTTATTTTAACCCCCCCCCCCGGGCCAGTGCTTCTCTAAGTGTTGGTCCAAATGAGCGATGTCCGGGGCTACCAGGGGCAACTCTGGGCTGGCCTACCCGACGTCTTGGTCATCCGGTGTGCCCTGAGAACGAGATATGTGCAGCTCCTATCGGGATTTGTCGGCACATCTGGGTGGTGTTGCTGGTTTAGTTTTACCATTGTCGAGGATGTCTTGTAACCGGGATGCCGAGCCTGATCGGAATGTCTCGGGAGAAAGAATATCCTTCGTTGACCGTGAGAGCTTATGATGGGCTAAGTTGGGACTCCCCTGCAGGGATTTGAACTTTTGAAAGCCGTGCCCGTGGTTATGGGCAGATGGGAATTTGTTAATGTCCGGTTGTAGATAACTTCAAACTTAACTTAATTAAAATGAATCAACCGCGTGTGTAACCGTGATGGTCTCTTCTCGGCGGAGTCCGGGAAGTGAACACGGTGTTGGAGTAATTCTTGACGTAGGTTGTTCTAGTATCACTTCTTGATCATAGTTGTTCGACCGTGTTTTTTTCTTCTCTTCTCGCTCTCTTTTGCGAACAGGTTAGCCACCATATATGCTAGTCGCTTGCTGCAGCTCCACATATTACCTTGCCTTTACCTATAAGCTTAAATAGTCTTCATCACGAGGGTGCGAGATTGCTGAGTCCCCGTGACTAACAGATTACTTCCAAAACCAGATGCAGGAACCGATGATACCGTTCTAGAAGATGCGCGTGAGCTCAAGTGGCAGTTTGATGAAGACTCTCGTCGTTACTATGTGTCTTTCCCAGATGATCAGTAGTGGTGCCCAGTTGGGGCGATCGGGGACCGTGTCGCATGTGGGGATTGATCTTTATTTTGGTACCGTAGTCGGACCATGAGTGTATTGGATGATTGTAATGTTATTGATGTATTTGTGTGGCGTGGCGAGTGTAAGCCAACTATGTACCTTTTCCCCTTTTATCTATTTACATGGGTTGTTGTGAAGATTACCTTATTTGTGACATTGCTTTCAATGCGGTTATGCCTCTAAGTCGTGCTTCGGCACGTAGGAGATATAGCCGCATCGAGGGCGTTACACTAGGGCCCGAGTGCCATGATTTCAGATCTGAACTTATTATGTTTTTATCAATATATGAGAGTTCTTGATCCTATCTTGCAAGTCTATAGTCACCTATTTTGTGTTATGATCCGTTAACCCCGAAGTGACAATAATCGGGATACTTACCGGTGATGACCGTAGTTTGAGGAGTTCATGTATTCACTATGTGTTAATGCTTTGTTCTGGTACTCTATTAAAAGGAGGCCTTAATATCCCTTAGTTTTCGTAAGGACCTCGCTGCCATGGGAGGGTAGGACAAAATATGTCATGCAAGTTCTTTTCCATAAGCATGTATGACTATATTCGGAATACATGCCTACATTATATCAATGAACTGGATCTAGTTCGGTGTCACCCTAGGTTTTGATTGTTACATGGTGAACCGCATCCGGCATAATTCTCCATCACTGATCCATTGCCTACGAGCTTTCCATATATTGTTCTTCGCTTATTTACTTTTCCGTTGCTATTGCTATCATCACTACAAAATATGAAAAACATTACTTTTGCTACTGTTACCTTTTGTTACCGTTACCACTACTATCATATTACTTTGCTACTAAACACTTTGCTGCAGATATTAAGTTTCCAAGTGTGGTTGAATTGACAACTCAACTACTAATACTTGAGAATATTCTTTGCTTCCCCTTGTGTCGAATCAATAAATTTGGGTTGAATACTCTACCCTTGAAAACTGTTGTGATCCCCTATACTTGTGGGTTATCACCCTCTCGCAAGCATTCACAACTATGAAAGAAGAATTAAGGTAAGCCTAACCATAGCATGAAACATATGGATCCAAATCAGCCCCTTATGAAGCAACGCATAAACTAGGGTTTAAGCTTCTGTCACTCTAGCAATCCATCATCTACTTATTACTTCCCAATGCCTTCCCCTAGGCCCAAATAATGGTGAAGTGCGATGTAGTCGATGTTCACATAACATCACTAGAGGAGAGACAACATACATCTCATCAAAATATCGAACGAATACCAAATTCACATGATTACTTATAACAAGACTTCTCCCATGTCCTCAGGAACAAACATAACTACTAACAAATCATATTTATGATCAAGATCAGAGGAGTATTAATTATCAGTAAGGGTCTGAAAATATAATCTTCCACCGGATAAACCAACTAGCATCAACTACAAGGAGTAATCAACACTACTAGTGACCCACAGGTACCAATCTGAGGTTTTGAGACAAAGATAGGATACAAGAGATGAACAATGGTTTGAGAGGAGATAGTGCTGGTGAAGATGTTGATGGAGATTGACGCCCTCTCGATGAGAGGATCGTTGGTGATGACGATGGCTTCGATTTCCCCCTCCGGGAGGGATGTTTCCCCTGCAGAACAGCTAAGTCGGAGCCCTAGATTGGTTCTGCCTAGGTTCTGCCTCGAGACGGCGGCGTTCATCCTGAAAGCTTCCTTCTGATTTTTTTTCAGGTCAAAACACACCATATAGCAGAAGATGGGCGTCGGAGGCCTATCAGGGGGCCCACAAGGACGGGGGGCGCGCCCAGGGGGTGGGGCACGCCCTCCACCCTTGTGGCTGGCTGGTGGGCCCCCTCTGGTGCTTTCTTCGCCCAATATTTTTTTATATATTCCAAAAGTATTCTCCATGAAGTTTCAGGACTTTTGGAGTTGTGCAAAATAGGTTTCTAATATTTGCTCCTTTTCAAGTCCAGAATTCCAGCTGCCGGCATTCTCCCTCTTCATGTAAATCTTATAAAATAAGAGAGAAAAGGCATAAGTATTGTGATATAATGTGTAATAA
Source organism: Triticum urartu (assembly GCF_003073215.2). Classification (NCBI taxonomy): domain Eukaryota; kingdom Viridiplantae; phylum Streptophyta; class Magnoliopsida; order Poales; family Poaceae; genus Triticum; species Triticum urartu. The sequence continues at coordinate 227,551,123 of NC_053026.1, forward strand.
CAGCCCATAATGCAATAAATATCAATATAAAAGCATGATGCAAAATGGACGTATCAACGCTTAGGGGCTACTGACGGTGTGGCGCACCAGGGGTGGCTCACCGAAGGGAGCCCGGCGGCAGGCCTGCTGGAGAGCCCACAAGGCCCAGCAACAAGAGGGAGCCCCAAGGAAAGGATAACCACCATGCGGCCAACTTTACCTCCAAGTTGATACGATGGCAACCCTAGATTGATTTCGCCTTTATGTAAAACCCTAGCCTCCTCGAGTATATGAGGGGAGGCTAGGGAGCTCTCGTTTCCATCTACTCCCGTAGAAACAACTCACGGTAGTCATCCCTCATTGCACGAGTTATCCCTCCATCATGAATAACAAACATGAGCAGGGTGGAGGCTATTACTCTCTGAAGGCCCGAACCTAGATAAACCATTTGTGCGACCTCCGCTCTGAGACTTTCAGCTACGCTAGGACCCCTACCAAGGGGTGTGATAGTTTTCTGCACCTTTAGGTGAAATCTTGTCAGACTATGGAGGATTTGGTGATGAAGAATTTGACTACCCAAACAACATCCTTGAAGGGGGGCAAGAAGACAAGTGTAGAGAAGAAGATTCACCTTTATATATATGAAGTAGATATTGCACGTGTGATGCGGAGCATCCCACGTTCATCCCCATGTACACTCCGACTACTCTCCAAGCCCCAAGGATACATAAGATGAGACCTCGACTATACACCATTGGACACAAGGTGAACTTGCTCCTCTTCGAACCATCACTTTCCATATGTGAGACATGCCTAGTACCACAAATATATGTGCTATGCATGACCAAGAACAAAGAGGAGGACCATGCACAAGACGGTGAGGACACCAAGTACAAGGAGCTGCCAAAGAAGCTCCAGCGAGCGGACGTCCGGCCTTCACCGGACGACCGGCGCATGAAGCACAGCCAACGCCAGCTACAGCACCTCCCAGCGAGCAGACGTTCGGCCCCCACCAGACGACCGGTAATATTAACGAAAGTCCGAAGACACCGGACGTCCGGTGCCTCTTCACAGAACATCTTCAGTGGACGTCCGGGGACTAGCGGACGACCGGTCCCTCCTGAGCCACCGGACGACCGGTACCAACCGGACAACCGGTACCTGCCTGTGCGCAGCCGGGCCTTTGGCCTTGTATCCCTCTCCCATTTACCCCTTCATGGCTCTAGACTATATATACTCCTCCACCCCCACCATTTGAGGGTTAGCATTGTGATAGCTCATTTGTGAGATAGAGCCTTGATCATCCATATGTATCTACTCCACGAGAGAGACCGCGGCCTCTACGGAGAAGATCCACCTTGGATTCAAGACCCCTCACGGGAAGATCCCCTCGTGGATTCAAGACCTCCTCATGGAGAAGAAACGATTACCGTGTATCGTCCCTTGTTGATCGTGGATCGTGTATCTCTTTGTGTTTCGAGGATCTAGCATATGTGTGACTATATCTTGTTGGTTTGAGTGTTTCCCACGTTTTTTCCCTCGTGTTCTTAGTGTTCCTTGTTAGGATCCGCTCCTTTCGTGAAAGATCGGCCATCTAAGGTTCCACCCTACATCATGTTGGTATCATGAGCCACGTTGATCATGATTTTGGAGCCTCCCCTCGTTGTTTTCTAGCCTAATTTTGTTGTGTTCTTCCCTAATTTCGAAAATCCCCACCAAAAATAGCCCCAATTTTTTTTGTGATTTGTTGGTGTGATGAAGTTTTGTTGGATTTGATCCATGGATTTGCTTGGTTTCAAGTGGATCTAGCATTTCCCCAAGTTTCCCATCTTTCATCCATGAAATCTCATCAATTTTGACCCGAAAATCTCCATTTTCCACCCAAAATCGCGTCCCGAAACTCGCATCTCGCGTTGACCCAGACCCACCGGACGATCATCACTTTACCGGACGTCCGGAGCCCTAGGAAGCACTGGACGTCCGACCTTACCGGACGACCGGAACCTCTAACCCGAGCTGAAATTAGCGGATTTCCGACCCGACCGGACATCCGTCCATTTCCACACGTCCGCTACCAGTAAAAACTGACTGAAATTTTGTTTCAGCCATAACTAATTCATCCGAACTCCGATTTTGACGTTCTTTAGCCCGTTTTGAAGCTCTTGACATCCCCCTTCCCACAAAAATACTACCAACACCATTTGACTCCATCAATATTTTTGAACTTTGGCATCTTTGCCTAGGGCTTCCACCACATCATCCGCTACACCACCACCCACTTCCCCAACCTAACCAATTTTGTTTTCATATAGCATTAGTGGTTGTTTGACTTGTGATTTGAGTATCCTAAGGTGTTCTGGCTAATTAGGGATGGTTTCTTCTTCATCAACCACCACCATAACTCCCGCATAGGCTTACCCACCATACACTTCCGCCACCCCAACTTAATCCAATTTTGTTTGTGTTGTGAGTTGTGTATCCTAAGGTGTTTAGGTTACTTAGGGACCGTGCTTCCAACTCCGACACCATGTATAGTCCACCACCATAACCTCCACTTCCGCATTGCCTACTCGCATAACCCATCATTCCACCACCGCATCCCGCTACCACCATTTGACATTTGAGATTTTGAGTTCGCGGTTTTTTTCCATTTCCTAAGGTGTTTCGGCTACTTAGGGACGACTCTCCATCATCTTGGTATCCACATCAAGAACACCGCCACTCATCATCATCACGGACGGTAACCTCCATATCATCTTGGTCTCGTCGTATCCCTCCATTGTATATTCCATTGCCATTGCATTGATAACCCCTAGCCTATTTTACGTCACTTGCCTATTGAGACTAGCCATTTGAGTATTGTCAGCAACGTTACTTGTGCACATTAGTGATATACACCATACATTGCATACATACCATACCATATCGGTATCATCTTGGTATCATATCATCTCGTGTGCCTCAAGTTTGTTCCAGCATATACACAATTGCTATCTTGGTTTGTGCATTGTGCAAAAGTGCCCATACAAAAAAAGAGAATAAGCTTTTAAGCAAAAGAGAAAGAGCAAAGAAGCTTGTAATCAAGAGTCATAGCATCATACCACATTGCATATAAGATTGTCGTATCCGATCATCTTGGATCATAACACGGGGAACCATACATACGTAGCATACTTGGGATAGAAAGCTCATACATTTTGCATCTTATAGGTTGTGCACAAGTGTCGTATCCGCCTATTGAGCAATCATGCTAGCGTCTCTCTTGAGTTGTGCAACACGAGCGTTTTTCGTGGATTCCACATTTTGTGCTCATCCTTGGTTGCATGAGCCCATTTATCTATCTGTGTGTGTGTATTTCCGTGTGCCATTCATTGCTATTGGTCTAGTAGTCTCACCTGCGAATTTGTGAATCTCTTTCAACATTATTGACTCTTGCTAACATTTTGCATCAAATTTTTGTGCCATTATCCTCACCAAGATCCACCATAAGCCTTATTTGTGTAGGTGTGAGAAAACGACAAGAATTGGTACCAATTATGCTATTTCCTTGTTACATCATTGAGTGATCAACATCGGTCAAGGTACATTTGGTATAGTTCTTCTCCTTTCTCCACTCATATTTGCTCGAGTATTTTGATGGATAGGCAAGTGAAAGTGCAACTATCCCTGGGTGGTTTTGGTAATTCCTAACAACATATAGCTCATTGAGCTAATGCTATTTTAAGATAAATATTTCAGGAAAACTCAATGATTGGCATGGCATGGATTAGAAAGTGGACCCCTCAAAATGCTAAGGACAAAATATTGGCTCAAGCTTAAAGCACAAGACTCTACATTTTACTTTTAGTGATCCAAGATCACATTGAGTCCATAGGAAAAGCCAGTACTATTAAAAGGGGGTGAGGTGTTGCTTAATGAGTTACTTGCTCACAATGCTTAGTGATATGCTCCAAAAACCCTCAACTACTTTCTCATGTCCACATATGTCCCAAACCAAAAGTCAAACTCGGCCCCACCGGAATCTTCTATCCGGCGCCACCGAGTTCACTTGACATAGCCACTGCCACAAACCCTAGTCACTTCAGTCTCACCGATAGGGATCTCGGTCTCACCGAGATGGGATTGCAACCTCTATGTTTCCCTTCGTAACGTTTTGGTCCAACCGAGATGAGGGATCGGTCCCACTGAGATTGCAATGCAAACTCTCTGTTTCCCCTTCGTAACGTTTTGGTCTAACCGAGATGAGCGAATCGGTCCCACCGAGTTTGCCTGACCAACTCTCTATTTGTCTATTACCAAAATCGGTCCCACCGAGTTTATGTAATTGGTCTCACCGAGATTACGTTATGCCCTAACCCTAATGGAATCGGTCCCACCGAGTTGACATGTCAGTCCCACCGAAAATCCTAACGTTCACATTTTGAACTAAATCAGTCTAACCGAGTTTTATAATTTGGTCCCACCGAGTTTGGTGATTTGTGTGTAACAGTTAGATTTTTGTGGAGGCTATATATACCCCTCCACCCACTCTTCATTCGTGGAGAGAACCATCAGAACATGCCTACACTTCCAACATACATTTTCTGAGAGAGAACCACCTACACTTGTGTTGAGGTCAAGATATTCCATTCCAACCACATAAATCTTGATCTCTAGCCTTCCCCAAGTTGCTTTCCACTCAAATCATCTTTCTACCAAATCCAATCCTATGAGAGAGAGTTGAGTGCTGGGGAGACTATCATTTGAAGCACAAGAGCAAGGAGTTCATCATCAACACACCATCTATTACCTTTTGGAGAGTGGTGTCTCCTAGATTGGCTAGGTGTCACTTGGGAGCCTCTGTCGAGATTGTGGAGTTCAACCAAGGAGTTTGTACGGGCAAGGAGATCGCCTACTTCATGAAGATCTACCCTAGTGAGGCAAGTCCTTCGTGGGCGATGTCGTGGACTCGCGCAACCGTTACCCTTCGTGGGTTGAAGTCTCCATCAACGTGGATGTATGATAGCACCACCTATCGGAACCACGGATAAAAAATCTCCGTGTCTACATTGTGTTTGCTCCCTCCAAACTCCTCCATTTACCTTCATATGCAATAGTTTTACATTCCGCTGCTATACTCTTAGAATTGCATGTGTAGGTTGATTACTTGAATTGTGCTAAGTTGCCAAAATCTTCCAAGACTTAAAATTGGGAAAAGGCTAGATTTTTGTTTGGTCAAGTATTCTAATCACCCCCCCCCCTCTAGACATACTTTCGATCCTACAGGTGGTATCAGAGCTTTGGTCTCCATTTGCTTTGATTTCCGTAGCTTTTGGTGATCATAGCCTTGGTTTCACAACCTAGGAGAGTATGGCGTCTAGTGAGGGAAATTACCACCGTAGAGGTCCTTGCTTTGATGGTACTAATTTTGCCAGTTGGAGGCATAAGATGAAAACGCATATTCTTGGACATAACCCCGCTGTTTGGGCTATTGTGTGTATTGGCTTGCAAGGTGAATTCTTTGATGGGAGAGAACCGAGCCGTGAAGCTACTGCGGAAGAGTTGAAGATGATGCAATACAATGCTCAAGCTTGTGATATTCTCTTCAACGGATTGTGCCCTGAAGAATTCAACAAAATCAGCCGTCTTGAGAATGCAAAGGAAATATGGTATACTTTGATTGATATGCACGAAGGTACCGACACCGTCAAGGAATCCAAATTGGATGTGCTTCAAAGTCAACTTGACAAGTTCAAAATGAAGGATGGTGAAGGTGTCGCTGAAATGTACTCTAGGCTTGCTCTCATCACAAATGAGATTGCCGGCTTAGGAAGTGAAGAGATGACTGATAGATTCATCATCAACAAGATCCTAAGAGCCTTGGATGGAAAATATGATACTGTGTGCACATTGATCCAAATGATGCCCAATCACAAAGATCTCAAGCCAACGGAAGTCGTTGGAAGAATTGTTGCTCATGAGATGTCACTCAAGTATAAGGAAGAGCTTCACAACAAGTCAAGTGGTGCTTACAAAGCCTCATGTGATGCTCCCACATCATTAAGTGAGAAACAAACCTTCAACGAAGAATTGAGCCTAATCGTGAAGAACTTCAACAAGTTTTACAAGAGTAGAAGCAAGGAAAGAAGTTCCAAGTCAAGGTCCTACCATGACAAAAGATCTTCTAGTCGTGAGCGCAATTGCTACAATTGTGGAAGACCTGGACACTATTCCAATGAGTGTACGGCTCCCTACAAAAAAAGAGAAGATTCTCCCAAAAGAAGAAGTAGAAGAGAAGAATCACCACCAAGAGAGAGAAGGAGTAGAGATGACCGTTATGAACGAAGAACATCACGAAGAAGCAAGGATTCAGAAAGGAAGGACAAGTCATCAAAGAGCTACACAAAACGAATACATCAAGCTCATGTTGGTGAATGGGTATCCGGCTCCGACTCCGACAATCACTCCGAAAGACGTTATCACTCCGACTCCGAATATACTCAAGATGAAGGTGTTGCCGGTCTACACTTGTGTCAACCAACTCCTATGACATATTTGACTCACCAAATGAAGGAGTTGAAAGATGCTTCATGGCTAAAGGTCCAAAGGTAACACACCCCGAGTATGTTGATTTTAATAGTGATGAAGATGATTTGCTAGGAGATGATGATTTACTTGTTGACAACTCTAGTTATGAAAACTATGATGAACTTGCTATTAATCGTGATAATCAAGATAAAACGAATGACAATGATAAGAAGGAGATTGGGCGTCTAACTAAATAACTAAACACTCTTAAGTTAGCTCATGAAACTACCTTGGAAGATCATCGAGAACTGTTAAAGACTCATGAGAAGCTACGCTTTGAAAAGCTCAACCTTGAGCAAGAGCATGAGTTCTTAAAAGCAATCAATGATGATATTCGCAAGAAAAGTTCTTCTTCCATTGCCAAGCGTTTACTCTTGTCTAATGACATGCCACAAGTTAAATCTAGCAACAAGAACAAGAAAGATTCTTCCTCTAGTAGTAACAACAATCATGCTAAATCCAATATTGTTGCTTCTAGTAGTTCTCTTGATTCCACTAATGATTCTCTTAGCCAAGTTACACTTGAGCAATAAAATAGCTTATTGAAGGGAATTATAGAGGAAGGTGTTTACAAGAGTCTTGCCAGAAGCAAGTAATTTAAGGAAATTGTACGCAAGCAAGGAAGACACCGGAAGAATCAAGGTGTTGGTTTTGAACGAAAGTTCAATGCCAATGGAGTTGAGTGGGAAGAAGATCAATACCCCAATACGAAGTTTGTTCCTCAACAAGAGAAGTATGATCCTACTTCTTTCCAAGGAACACAAGCTCAAGATGATCTTCCACCATAAGACCACAAGCTAAAAGGCAAGGAAAAGCTTCAAGAGGAGATTGATGCATTTGAAGAAGCACCTAAGGCCTTGGTCAAGTGGGTTCCCAAGACTACATCAAGTTCCACTTCATCAAGTACGACTACAACTCCAAGGATTCCCATCAAGATGGTGTGGATCCCTAAGAAGAACTAGAGAGTTCTTGAGGGTGACTCCGCCAACATACTTCACTCTTATCATCTTGGCAAGGACAAGTGCAAACAACTTCCATATCTTGCACTAGTTCAAGGAGTCACAAACCCTCTTGTTGGTAAGACAAGGGACAAGGTAACCTAATGCATTCATGGACGTCATCTCATGTGAATATCACTCTATGTCTATGGATATCCTTGTTTGTTCCTTGTGGGACTAACCCGTGTAGGTATTGAAAGTGCAACTCACTCCAAAGGATTGCTCTGAATGATCTACATCAACATTGAGCATCTACATCTTCAACACCTACATGAAGTCATCATCGACAAAACCCAAGGTTAGTTCATCCCTCTTAGGGGGGATATCACATCTAGGGGGAGCTTTATGTAAAAGTGGCAACCCCACTTGTGCTTTATGTAAAAGTGGCAACCCCACTTGTGCTTAAACGATGAGTATGACCTATGATCAAATGTTCTCATTTGACTCCTAAGTCAATATACTCATATATAGATGACCTAGTCATCGCTAAATTGCTTGATAGATGCTAGAGTGATTGTGCATGCTTTGTCACATATTTCATTTGTCATTTTATTGTGTTAGCATGTTGGATGCATATTTTACTCATTCAAGGACATCCATTTTTTGCTTTGATTGTTTGGCTTTTTATATTTTGCCAAATGGATGGACAAGAATGCCTAAGAACTCCCTCTAGCTATCTATGCTTTTCTCGTCTCAAACTCTATTCATGCTACATCACAAAGTTTGATCAAGTCAGATTCGAACCACTCTGTGTGAGGAGCACTTGGAGTCCCCGATTCGTCATAGACTTAAACTTCCAAAACCTCTTTGTGTATTTCAGTATGACCGAGTCATCCATTTCGGTCACACCGAGATCACTAAGTTGATCTAGGTTTTCAATCTCAGTGCAACTGATTTGAACTTTTCGGTCACACCGAGTTGCAGTAACCGCTTGCGATTCTGCATCTCGGTGCCACCAAGTTGTTCCACTCGGTCACACCAACAGGGTCGGAATATATAAACCCACGGGTGAGATTTTGGAAAAAAAATTGAAACCTCTCAGCCTGCGCATATCCTGCTCTGCCGCCTCGGGTCTCCGGATCGTCTTCTCACCGCCAGCGACCTCCCGCCGCTGGTTTCCATCGCCGTCAACGGAATTCTACCCTCCATTGTCGCCGTAGCGAACTCCGCCGAACTAGGGTACGAGTTCGATCCTTTGTGCTATTCTTTTAACTCTGATTCGTAGCACATTGCTCTGCCATGATCATCACTACGTATGCAAACACTCTATCCATTGAAAACATCCTTTAGGTTAGATTTGATTTGAAGATTTAGGGTTAGGTCTCCACCGAACTCATCTCGGACCGACCGAATTGTAGAAATCGGTCTCACCGATTTAGCTTAGGCCATTGCACTTGAACTTTCGGTCTGATCGAAAACTGCAAATCGGTGTGACCGAGTTTGATTCTTTGTGAAACCCTAGCAGTCTTGGTGCCACCGAACTGTGACTCGGTCTGACCAAGTTCACTAGTTTAGGTTCCAAAAGCTGCTTCGGTATCACGGAGTTTACAAATCGATAGCTCCGAAATGCTTTCTGTGGAGAACTAAAACTAAGTTTTTAAGTCATCTGTTTTGCAAAAACCCTGCACTTTGTGATGCTCATCCACTCTACCTCATCTATATCTATTCACAGGGTCTGTTGTTAGTAAGTTTGCAGAGATGTCTGATCAAAGTGACAGACAGAACAGGTCTGGAGAACAAGTGCAATTGAGTGAGGGCACTAGTCACTCAAGCAGTTATGATGAGGGCAGCAGGAGCACACCAAGTAACTTGCCCAAAGCAGCCACCAGGTCAAGGAAGAAGAAAACATCAGATTCTGAAGATGAGGACTATGTGGCTGTTGAGGAGGAAGTCGGCTCCAAGAATAAGGTGCTGAAGAAGGAATATGGCACAGCTGCAACAACTAAGCCTGGCTTGCACAAGAAGGCCCCTGCCAAGAGGGTGCCAACCTTAAAGGTTAGAGCCTCAACTGCTGAAACCTCCAAGCCAATTGGAGAGGCTGTTGGAGAAGGAAAGAAGAGGAAGGAAAGGGTCAAGAAGACCACTGCTAGAGTGCTTAGTAGATCCTCCATTATGAGAGATCCAGAAGAAGATGGTGAGGAAGAGGATGCTGCTCCAGCTCCCAAGTCTCAAAGGCTCATGGAAGATGCTATCAAATCAGGGGCTACTGCTTCAAAGCCCAAATCTACTCCCAAGGCTGCTGCTCAGAAGCCTTCTGCACCCAAGAGAAACACTAGAAGTATTCCTGCAACAGAGAAGAACAAGGCCCTAGTGCCTGAAGCTGAAGAAGAGGATGATGAATCCCATGTGTTGAGAAAGTTGAAACCCAAGATCCCAGACCACAATGATGCTCATCTAGTTGCTGAGGACATGCACATCAGGAAATATGCAGGACTGAGATTGTGGAGAGAGTCTGATCCCTATGCTGTTAGGAGGAGGACTGCAGTTGGCTACTGGTTCCACACAAAAGAACAGCAAGACTTCTATGAGACAGTTTTGCTCGACAAGAAGCCCATTGTGTATGACATGAGATGGGTTGATTGGGAATACATCAAGGAGAATGAATATCACTTCCCAGGAGTATATGACAGCTTCAAAGCATGTGGAGTAGATGAGTTTTTTCGACAGAAGCTCACAAAATGGAATGATGAGCTGATCATGCAGTTTTACTCCACTGCTCACTTTTACCCAGATGAGAAGATCACATGGATGTCTGAAGGTACTAGGTACCAATCCACTATTGAAGAATGGGCCAAGCTAATCAATGCCCCAGAGGAACATGAGGATGACTTGGATGTGTATGCCAAGAAGAAGGAAGACCACAACTCCATGGCAAACATGTACAAAGAGATCCCAGATAAAGCTTTGGAGACACATAAGCTTGGATCTGTACATTTCTTGTTGTCTGGTCTGCCTACCATCAACTGGATCTTAAGGCACACATTGCTACCCAACTTAGGAGATCACAAGATGATCAAAGGACACTCCATCAACATGCTGCAAATCTTTGATGTCCCTTAGAAGTTCAAGGTTATGAGTTTGATTATAGAAACAATCAAGAGGACAGCTGCTGATCAGAAGAGAAGATGTGGGTATGCTCCACATATTCAGGAGCTCATCAATTCTAAGATAGGCACAGGAACATACTTGCTGGACAAGGAGCATCTACCCTTATATCCTGAATTTGAAGACAACACAGTAGTGATGAATGAGGAGGAACCATCATCAGCTCAATCATAAGAGAGGAGAGACAAAGCTAAGGTAGAGAAAGCTGCAAGGATGCCAAGTGCGGAAGAATCATCTCAGGTGTTCATCAAGTCCAAACAAGATTGATTGGGATATCTGATTTAAGCTACACTGAGGATTGAGAAGGGCTTGGCCACCCTGACTCAGAATCAGGAGAGCCTGGAGAGGATTGTTGAGACAAAATTCTATGATCTTGACCTCAAGGTAGCTGAGATACAAACTGCAGTTGAGCAGCTTCAGGAGGAAGTAGAAGAGAGGAGAGGGAAGGAAACTACTGATGCTTTTCAGCGTGTGCCACGAGGTCCGAGGTCTGCTGCAGTGCCAGTTTCAGATGCTAGAGCTACATTGTCAGCACCAGCAGCTACAGCTCCAGTGCCACCTCCAGCACCCACTCCACTAGCTCCAACTACATCGACAGATGCCTTTGTCCTTGGAGTTCTCTCTACACCACCTCCCGAAGACCAAGCCTGCAAGACACATAGCACTATGTATATTTAAACTTTTTGGTAACTTGTTGCCAAAGGGGGAGAAATATGTATAGATCATAGGCTTCGAGAGAGAGTGTCTTGCTTTTATCTCTCTTGCTTTTGGTTGAACTTTATGTCTTTGTGTGAGATACTTTTTTGATCATGTGGTTGATCATTTGCTACCTTAATGCTTATTTGGATGATACTATCTTTCATATCTCATATATGATCATTCACTTGCTTGGTGATGAGTGCATGCTTTTAATTTCTATCATTTTGAGCGCTCCACCAAGATGTATATGACATGGAAGAGTAACCCATGATCCTAATCGATTGTGCATTTGCAATCAAAAGAAAATCTTAAATAATGCACAAATTTAGGGGGATCTCTTACTTATCACATACTTCTCAAAGCGACGATGTTTTTCAATCTTATGATCATTTGTCGAAGCTTTGATCTATATGTTGTCATCAATTACCAAAAAGGGGGAGATTAAAAATGCAACTATCCCTGGGTGGTTTTGGTAATTCCTAACAACATATAGCTCATTGAGCTAATGCTATTTTAAGATAAGTATTTCAGGAAAGCTCAATGATTGGCATGGCATGGATTAGAAAGTGGACCCCTCAAAATGCTAAGGACAAAAGATTGGCTCAAGCTTAAAGCACAAGACTCTACATTTTACTTTTAGTGATCCAAGATCACATTGAGTCCATAGGAAAAGCCAATACTATTAAAAGGGGGTGAGGTCTTGCTTAATGAGTTACTTGCTCAAAATGCTTAGTGATATGCTCCAAAAACCCTCAACTACTTTCTCATATCCACATATGTCCCAAACCAAAAGTCAAACTCAGCCCCACCGAAATCTTCTATCCGGCACCACCGAGTTCACTTGACATAGCCACTGCCACAAACCCTAGTCACTTCGATCTCACCGATAGGGATCTCGGTCTCACCAAGATGGGATTGCAACCTCTCTGTTTCCCTTTGTAATGTTTCGGTCCAACCGAGATGAGTGATCGGTCCCACCGAGATTGCAATGCAAACTCTCTGTTTCCCCTTCGTAACGTTTCGGTCTAACCGAGATGAGCGAATCGGTCCCACCGAGTTTGCCTGACCAACTCTCTGTTTGTTTATTACCAAAATCGGTCCCACCGAGTTTATGTAATCTGTCTCACCGAGATTACGTTATGCCCTAACCCTAATGGAATTGGTCCCACCGAGTTGACATGTCGGTCCCACCGAAAATCCTAACGTTCACATTTTGAACTAAATCGGTCTAACTGAGTTTTATAATTTGGTCCCGCCGAGTTTGGTGATTTGTGTGTAACGGTTAGATTTTGTGTGGAGGCTATATATACCCCTCCACCCACTCTTCATTCGTGGAGAGATCCATCAGAACATGCCTACACTTCCAACATACATTTTCTAAGAGAACCACCTACACTTGTGTTGAGGTCAAGATATTCCATTCCAACCACATAAATCTTGATCTCTAGCCTTCCCCAAGTTGCTTTCCACTCAAATCATCTTTCTACCAAATCCAATCCTATGAGAGAGAGTTGAGTGTTGGGGAGACTATCATTTGAAGCACAAGAGCAAGGATTTCATCATCAACACACCATCTATTACCTTTTGGAGAGTGGTGTCTCCTAGATTGGCGAGGTGTCACTTGGGAGCCTCCGTCAAGATTGTGGAGTTGAACCAAGGAGTTTGTAAGGGCAAGGAGATCGCCTACTTCGTGAAGATCTACCCTAGTGAGGCAAGTCCTTCATGGGTGATGGCCATGGTGGCATAGACAAGGTTGCTTCTTTGTGGACTCTTCGTGGGTGGAGCCCTCCGTGGACTCGTACAACCGTTACCCTTCGTGGGTTGAAGTCTCCATCAACGTGGATGTACGATAGCACCACCTATCGGAACCACGGATAAAAAATCTCCGTGTCTACATTGCGTTTGCTCCCTCCAAACTCCTCCCTTTACCTTCATATGCAATAGTTTTACATTATGCTGCTGTACTCTTAGAATTGCATGTGTAGGTTTATTACTTGAATTGTGCTAAGTTGCCAAAATCTGCCAAGACTTAAAATTGGGAAAAGGCTAGATCTTTTTTGGTCAAGTAGTCTAATCACCCCCCCCCCTTCTATACATACTTTCGATCCTACAGCAAGGCACTTCATCTCTGGTCTTCGACAACAATGATGGCGTGAACAACTACATCACCAAAGCGTCAATCTTCGATCTACAACGACAAATGCAAGGCGCACAATCAAGATTGTGAGAGCGCATCGAGAACCTCTCCCTCGACATTCATCACTCCGAAGCAAGGAAAAGGGACTACATCGATAACAAGCTTTCCACACAAAAGGAGGAGCAAGATGCAAGGATGGAGGAGATTCGGACCTTGTTGATCAACCATTATTCCCCTTCATCATCCTCAAGGCGGCGATGTTCAAGTCACAAGTCTTCGGAGCGCAAAAATGATGCAAGCTCAAGTCGTCCACGTCCACATCTCCATGGCGACCACCATCACATTCATGATCCACACAGTCATGAAGAGCAAGTCACCTCCAAGCATCATGTGCACGACAACGACCAACGCCATCGAGCTCAAGCACGAAAACAACACCATCATCATGAAGATGCTCGCCAAGCGCAAATGCACAAGTCCCAACAAGCCATACTTCACACCAAGGCCAAACTTCATGAGCACAAGAGAAGACCACGAGATGAGCACCACCAAGACGGAGCTACGGCTACAACAACCACTTCGGCATCTTCGCCAAGTGCTATCAAGGCATATTCGCCTTTGGACGTACGGCATCTTCGCCTACTTCCCGTGAGTTCGCCTACATCTACATCATCAAGTACAAGGCGACCACCTACGAGCGAGGGCGACACTTCCATCTTCAGAAGGCTCCCAAGGAAGATGGCCGAGCATGGGACATTCCCTTCGGTCATGGAGACGAGCTACGAGGTGCCACATCATATGGGCCTCCTACAACAAGACGGCGACAAGAAGGTCGAGCAAGGGCCATCCCCTTCGACCACGGCGACGAGCACGAACCTCTTCAACAACATGAAGACGGCGCCCATATTGGACTCATACTCCGAGTCAAGCTACGAGACTGCACATGAGACCTTATCTTTGGTCTTAGAGGAGAGTGATGATGTGCCATCTTCGGCCTTCATCCACGGCTACGACTACGACATGATTGGGCATGGAGACATTTGCACCAACATCTCTCCGACACCGACATGTGACGAGATGCCCCAATTGCCATGTGAGGAGAGCCACCACCCCACGAGTGATATGAGTGACTCCACCATATGTGACATTGAGTGCATTTCCTATGAGAGGATGAGTGTGAACACCACTAACCCCACACTTGAGGGCATGCCACACATCATATGTGAGGTTGAGAGCCATTTGAGTGACTCCACCAACCATATAAGTGAGAGCATCCAAGAGGGAGTGAGTGAGCCACAACACTTAGTGAGTGAGGTAGTTGAGACGGCATGTGAGGCCACTTTGATTTCTAGTGACTTAACCTCTACTCCTAGTGTCTTTTCTTCTTTGGTGCTAAGTCTCCTACATGACGACACGCCTATCTTCGACGAGTCCATACCTCCAATAGAGACGACGATGGCCATGGTGGACGATGATGCACCCCCCACATGGTTCCATCAAGATGAAGATGACCATGACTCGGTCTTCGACACCTCACCTACAACACATGAGCGATGCTCCAAAGGTACCATAGGTGATGGTGCTTCTCTTGTCCCACTAGTGGACTGTCTCACCAATGATTGCTTGCATGATGTTGATCCACCTATTCCCATGCTTCATGCTAGTGTGAATTCTCCATGTCATGACTTACCAATGTATGACGAATATGAAGATGAGCATGTTGATTTGCCTAGTTGTGATGCTATGCTCCATAGGATATCATGTGAAAATTCTATTGGTCACATCATGTTTGACAATCCTTTAAACTTGTCATATGCTATGAGTGAGATCTCCCATATTGCATCATTTCAATCTCAACATAGAAGCTATGCATGCCCCGTTAAAATAAATCCCATTTGCACTTATGGCATAGATGACGAGATGATGGTCATTGGCTTTTGTTTTTCATGTGATGATATTGCCATGCTTCCTTTACATGATTGGCGCAATTCATCTAATATACCATGCCATGATCACAATGTTTCAAATATGCATTGTTTTGGATGTTGTCAATATTCTCCGTGTGATGTTTCCACTAATGATCATGAGGAGACCCCCATAGTTTCCTCATACATATTAGGAGATTTTGATGCATTCCATACTTTGCATGATTCTCATAATTGCTTGCACCATATGCATTCCATGCATAACAATGCTCTAGATATTTCCCATGATGCATTACATAATTTGAGTCTCCATTATGCTATACATAACAACAAACCTACCATGATGGATGACATGTTTCTATATCACGCATCTCATTTATTTGAGCATTGGATATTTTTGTGCTAACCAACACAAACACGTGCGCATCATGATGGATGATGTGTACATATACCATGCACACACAATTTTCCCTTTGTTTTTGTTTTGTGTAGGTACTCATGAACAACCATCAACCTCAGAATCCCATGAGTTGACGAAACGAGCTCTTGAGAGCAACGACGATTTGGGATCATGTGGATTATCATTTCCACCATTCCCTTCGCGCAAGGACTACGCGCATCTCTTTTACTTGGCTCTCGCACAGCTTTGGGCTATATATAACTTATTACTTTATGCCCATTGTATCTTGTTCACTTTGCATGTTATGCCTCTTTACTTTATTTTGCCATGCAATTGTGACCCTTTCTTACATCTACAAATGATTCACCATTATGCTACTCCTATGTGTATTTGCATTCTTGATGGAGATCCTTGTTACTATTGCCATGTTTACCATGTGCCTCATGCTATTCTTGCTTGTTGTGTTGGGAGAGTCATAATGTCCCATTGCTATTTACATATGGCCTCTCGCCAATACATTGATGATACTTTGCTCATATCCTCCTTTCATGCTTGTGCTATGTCATGTGAAATATTCATGCACACTATTTGCACCCATGACATGCTTGCCATGATTTCTTCTAGTACGTTGCATCTTCGCACTACTAGCTTGCTTGACTTGATCACTATTATTGCTTGCTTTGTCGCATCACCCATGTTCAACTCTTACTCGCTTTCTTGGGTTGATGACATATATGCTCTTGCCTCTCACTTGATTTGTCTTGATCATTGTCTCTTGTCTCCATTAGTGGAATCTCTCATATCCCCTATGCTTATTGATCATGGAGACTTGTACATATTACTTGTGATGCATGCTTGTTTCATTGAGCCTATTGTCCTTGGTTGTTCTCGCATCATATGCCTCCTACTATGAAATGCTCCCTTGTCCTTTCTTATGATGAGCATGATGCATACACTTGTTGGGTATCTTACCACATGAATGATAGGTTTTGCACTTCCGCTAACCTCATTTGTTTTTCCAAGTGGTTGTCATGTTCTTTCATTTTGGAAGATTCACAAGACGGTGACGTTATGCGACAACTTGGTCATGCGAAGGCATACACGATGTGCAACACCAACATTTGTGAGAATCTCCCAAAGGTGAACTCCTTCCCTTTGAGCCATCCTCAAATACTCA
Source organism: Triticum urartu (assembly GCF_003073215.2). Lineage (NCBI taxonomy): Eukaryota > Viridiplantae > Streptophyta > Magnoliopsida > Poales > Poaceae > Triticum > Triticum urartu. The sequence goes on from NC_053026.1 coordinate 227,568,110, forward strand.
TATTGGATGGATCACTCCTAATCTTGGGGATGCCCAAGGCACCCCAAGGTAATATTCAAGGACAACCAAAAGCCAAAGCTTGGGGATGCCCCGGAAGGCATCCCCTCTTTCGTCTACTTCCATCGGTAACTTTACTTGGAGCTATATTTTTATTCACCACATGATATGTGTTTTTCTTGGAGCGTCTTGTATGATTTGAGTCTTTGCTTTTTAGTTTACCACAATCATATTTGCTGTACACACCTTTTGAGAGAGACACACATGATTCAGAAATTATTAGAATACTCTATGTGCTTCACTTATACCTTTTGAGTTATATAGTTTTGCTCTAGTACTTCACTTATATCTTTTAGAGCACGGTGGTGGATTTGTTTTATAGAAAATATTGATCTCTCATGCTTCACTTAGATTATTTTCAGAGTCTTAAATAGCATGGTAATTTGCTTAAATAATCCTAATATGCCAGGTATTCAAGATTAGTAAAAACTTTCTTATGAGTGTTTTGAATACTAAGAGAACTTTGATGCTTGATAATTGTTTTGAGATATGGAGATGGTGATATTAGAGTTATGCTAGTTGAGTAGTTGTGAATTTGAGAAATACTTGTGTTAAAGTTTGTGATTCCCGTAGCATGCACGTATGGTGAACCGTTATGTGATGAAGTCGGAGCATAATTTATTTATTGATTGTCTTCCTTATGAGTGGTGGTCGGGGACGAGTGATGGTCTTTTCCTACCAATCTATCCCCCTAGGATCATGCACGTAATACTTTGCTTTGATAAATTGTAGATTTTTGCAATAAGTATATGAGTTCTTTATGACTAAGGTTGAGTCCATGGATCATACGCACTTTTCTTCCTTCCACCATTGCTAGCCCCTCTAATACCGCGCACCTTTCGCCGGTATCATACACCCACCATATACCTTCCTCAAAACAGCCACCATACCTACCTATCATGGCATTTCCATAGCCATTCCGAGATATATTGCCATGCAACTTTCCACCGTTCCGTTCATCATGAGACACATCATCATTGTCATATTGCCTTGCATGATCATGTAGTTGACATCATATTTGTGGCAAAGCCACCATGCATAATTTATCATACATGTCACTCTTGATTCATTGCCCATCCCGGTACACCGCCGGAGGCATTCATATAGAGCCATACTATGTTCTAGTATTGAGTTGTAATCTTTGAGTTGTAAATAAATAGAAGTGCGATGATCATCATTAATAGAGCATTGTCCTAAAAAAATAAAGGCCAAATAAAGGCCAAATAAAAAATAATAATAAAAGGGACAATGCTACTATCCTTTTTTCCACACTTGTGCTTCAAAGTAGCACCATGATCTTCATGATAGAGAGTATCTTGTTTTGTCACTTTCATATACTAGTGGGAAATTTTCATTATAGAACTTGGCTTGTATATTCCAACAATTGGCCTCCTCAAGTGCCCTAGGTCTTCGTGAGCAAGCAAGTTGGATGCACACCCACTTAGTTTCTTTTTGAGCTTTCATACACTTATAGCTCTAGTGCATCCGTTGCATGGCAATCCCTACTCACTCACATTGATATCTATTAATGGGCATCTCCATAGCCCGTTGATACGCATAGTTGATGTGAGACTATCTTCTCCCTTCTTGTCTTCTCCACAACCACCATTCTATTCCACATATAGAGTTATGTCCATGGCTCACGCTCATATATTGCGTGAAGATTGAAAAAGTTTGAGAACATCAAAAGTATGAAACAATTGCTTGGCTTGTCATCGGGGTTGTGCATGATTTAAATACGTTGTGTGGTGAAGATGGAGCATAGCCAGACTATATGATTTTGTAGGGATAGCTTTCTTTGGCCATGTTATTTTGAGAAGACATGATTACTTTGTTAGTATGCTTGAAGTATTATTATTTTTATGTCAATATTAAAATTTTGTCTTGAATCTTATGGATCTGAACATTCTTTTCACAATAAAGAGATTTACTTAGAGAAATATGTTAGTTAGCATTCCACATCAAAAATTCTGTTTTTATCATTTACCTACTCGAGGACGAGCAGGAATTAAGCTTGGGGATGCTGATACGTCTCCAACGTATCTATAATTTTTTATTGTTCCATGCTATTATATTATTTGTTTTGGATGTTTATGGGCTTTATTATTCACTTTTATATTATTTTTGGGACTAATCTATTAACCCAGAGCCCAGTGCCAGTTTCTGTTTTTTCCTTGTTTTAGAGTATCGTAGAAAAGGAAACTCAAACGGAGTCCAATTGACTTGAAACTTCACGGAACTTATTTTTGGACCAGAAGAAGCCCACGGAGTATCTGAGATGGACCAGGAGAGTCCCGGGCTGCCCACGAGAGTGGGGGGCGCGCCCACCCCCTGGGCATGCCCCCTGCCCCGTGGATAGCCCGGAGGTCCACCAACGTACTTCTTCCTCCCATATATACCCATATACCCTAAAAACTTCGAGGAGCACAATAGATCGGGATTTCCGCCGCCAGAAGCCTCCGTAGCCACTGAAAGCCAATCTAAACCCGTTCCGGCACCCTGCCGGAGGGGGAATCCTTCTCCGGTGGCCATCTTCATCATCCCGGTGCTCTCCATGACGAGGAGGGAGTAGTTCTCCCTCGGGGCTGAGGGTATGTACCAGTAGCTATGTGTTTGATCTCTCTCTCTCGTGTTCTTGAGGTGATACAATCTTGATGTATCATGAGCTTTGCTATTATAGTTGGATCTTATGATGTTTCTCCCCCTCTACTCTCTTATAATGGATTGAGATTTTCCCTTTGAAGTTATCTTATCAGATTGAGTCTTTAAGGATTTGAGAACACTTGTTGTATGTCTTGCGTGGGATACCCGTGGTGACAATGGGGTATTCTATTGATCCACTTGATGTATGTTTTGGTGATCAACTTGCGGGTTCCATGACCTTGGGAATCTATGCATAGGGGTTTGCACACGTTTTCGTCTTGACTCTCTGGTAGAAACTTTGGGGCACTCTTTGAGGTTCTATGTGTTAGTTGAATAGATGAATCTGAGATTGTGTGATGCATATCGTATAATCATACCTGCGGATACTTGTGGTGACATTGGAGTATCTAGGTGACATTAGGGTTTTGGTTGATTTGCGTCTTAAGGTGTTATTTTACTACGAACTTTAGGGCTGTTTGTGACACTTATAGGAATAGCCCAACGGATTGATTGGAAAGAATAACTTTGAGGTGGTTTCGTACCCTACCATAATCTCTTCGTTTGTTCTCCACTATTAGTGACTTTGGAGTGACTCTTTGTTGCATGTTGAGGGATAGTTATATGATCCAATCATGTTATTATTGTTGAGAGAACTTGCACTAGTGAAAGTATGAACCCTAGGCCTTGTTTCCTAGCATTGCAATACCGTTTACGCTCACTTTTATCACTTGCTACCTTGCTGTTTTTATATTTTCAGATTACAAAAATCTATATCTACCATCCATATTGCACTTGTATCACCATCTCTTCGCCGAACTAGTGCACCTATACAATTTACCATTGTATTGGGTGTGTTGGGGATACAAGAGACTCTTTGTTATTTGGTTGCAGGGTTGCTTGAGAGAGACCATCTTCATCCTACGCCTCCTACGGATTGATAAACCTTAGATCATCCACTTGAGGGAAATTTGCTACTGTCCTACAAACCTCTGCACTTGGAGGCCCAACAACGTCTACAAGAAGAAGGTTGTGTAGTAGACATCACCTGCATGTGCGCAGCCGGGCCTTTGGCCTTGTATCCCTCCCCCATTTACCCCTTCGTGGCTCTAGACTATATATACTCCTCCACCCCCACCATTTGAGGGTTAGCGTTGTGATAGCTCATTTGTGAGATAGAGCCTCGCTCATCCATACGGATCTACTCCACGAGAGAGACCGCGGCCTCTACGGAGAAGATCCACCTTGGATTTAAGACCCCTCACGGGAAGATCCCCTCGTGGATTCAAGACCTCCTCACGGAGAAGAACCGGTTATCGTGTATCATCCCTTGTTGATCATGGATCGTGTATCTCTTTGTGTTTCAAGGATCTAGCATATGTGTGACCATATCTTGTTGGTTTGAGTGTTTCTCTCGTATTTTCCCTCGTGTTTCCCCTCGTGTTCTTAGTGTTCCTCGTTGGGATCCGCTCCTTTCGTGAAAGATCGGCCATCTAGGGTTCCACCCTACATCATCTACGGAGAAGACCATCAGCGGCCCCTCTACGGAGAAGATCCGCGTTGGATTCAATACCTCCTCACAGAGAAGGCCATCAAGACCTCCTCACGGGGAAGAACTAGTTACCTCTTGTATCGTCCTTTGTTGACTTTGGATCGTGTATCTCTCTTTGTGTTTCGAGGATCTAGCACATGTGTGATTGTTCTTGTTGGTTTGAGTGATTCTCTCGTGTTTCCCCTCATGTTCTTCGTGTTCTTCGCGGGATCCGCTCCTTTCGTGAAAGATCGGCCATCTAGGGTTCCACCCTACATCAACGTGTCTCTTGAAAATGAAGCGCTTGACATGATGATGTCCATAGGATGCTCTACACATCAGTTATGCTTGATATTGGAATAAAGGCAGAAATTAGGGAATCATCTTGGTTGGAAGGGCTAAGGCCCGAACCATTGCACCAAAAAAATTGAGCTATACCTCAAGAAAAAGTGCCACTGCAGATAAGTCTTCGAGAGATAATTACTGGGTTGAGCAGATTGCCACTCAAAGAGGCCTAACACTTGAGCACATTAATCAGTTCACCATCCTATGGGAGAAGTTTGCCAATGTCGTGATCCAACTAGCTAGGCATCCAAGATACCATCATGTGGAAGTTCACCCAGGAGGGGAACTACATTGCTTCATCGACCTACAAGGTCCAATTGGTCGGTTTTATCCACTCCAACTTGCAAGCCACGATTTGGAAGGTTTAGGCACCTTCCAAGTGTATTTCCTACACTTGGTCACTTGATTCCAATGGAGAGGGTGACCAGACTACGACTGATGCCCCCTTTGCATCCAAGTGCAAGAAACGACAGCTCACCTACTCTTTGAGTGTCATTTTGTAGTTAGAATTTGGAATGGTATGATCTTTTGGGTCAGTCTTCAAGTTAGTACGACGCTTTGGCATCACATTGAAATGGTGAAATCTTTGTGGATAGAGGTCCTCCTGAACAATGCACAACCAAGGAAAGCTATGTGTGATCTCTTGGCTCGGTCTTCAAGTTAGTACGACACTTTGGCATCACACTGAAATGGTGAAATCTTTGTGGGAAGAGGTCCTCCTGAACAATGCACAATGCAAGACCAAGAAAAGTTATCTTCTCCCTCAAAAAAACTATCTTGCCTTGCTTGGCTTTGTTGGATGAGAAATTTTGAAGGAAAGGAATGTGCACCTCTTCCAAAACAAAGCAGCGCCGGTGGCGGTCATTGTTAGAGCAACTCTAACAAATCATGTAAAACCTCGCGGGCCCTTATAATTCTGGATGTATTACTAGATCTGCTATTTTTTCCGCCCGTGCAGATCTGGTAAAAAAGGCCCGGGCCATAAAAAATATACAAGCGGCCCGGCTCCACCGCTATATTTACCGGACTCCAGGCGATTTAGGGTTCCTATCTGGCATTTCCCACACCCGCCTCCAACGCAATCGCCCCTACTCCCACGATCGATTCACGCGTGCACGCACCCGTTTGGAGCAAATCAATGGCTGATGGAGGTCGCTGGCATGGGGGGCTTGTGGCGGGTCACCACCGCACAAGCGTGCCCGACACGATGCTAAGGCTAAGGCCAAAGAGGGCAGTGCCCTCTCCAGTAGTGGCGTCCGAAAAGCATGCAGCAACTTCCACGAGGTCGGGGACATGCTTTGGCCCACCACAAAGGGGCTCCGCGGGGCGGAGATTGAGCTCGCCGCCGCGAACGATGTCGTGCCAGCTGGTGAAGACGGCACCGCCGAGCGGCTCGTGGCGGCGAAGGCGGGGTACGAGCTTACGTACGTTCTCTACTGATCGGCGGCCGAGTTCTACCTCAATATAAAGCCCTAAACTAGTTTAGATTAGATTTTATCTACTATGTTTTTAAGTTTGTATGTTTGAATGTATGAACTTCGGTGATGAACTTGTTGTTGGCAAACGACAACCATAGCTACCTGTAACACCCCGGATGTAACTTTCCTCGGGTTCGGGTTTTGTCTCCGTGTGTTGTTGTCGTTGTCATGCATCTCATATCATGTCATCATGTGCATTGCATCTGCATACGTGTTCGTCTCATGCATTCGAGCATTTTCCCCGTTGTCCGTTTTGCATTCCGGCGCTTCGTTCTCCTCCGGTGGTCATTTCTAGCTTTCTCTCATGTGTGGGGATTAAACATTTCCGGATTGGACCGAGACTTGCCAAGCGGCCTTGGTTTACTACCGGTAGACCGCCTGTCAAGTTTCGTATCATTTGGACTTCGTTTGATACTCCAACGGTTAACCGAGGGACCGAAAAGGCCTCGTGTGTGTTGCAGCCCAACACCCCTCCAATTTGGCGCAAAACCCACCAAACTCTGCTCCATCATCTAGAGCGTTCGATCATGATCGCGTGGCCAAAAACCGCACCTCATTTGGACTCTCCTAACTCCCTCTACCTATAAAACTAGCCCCTCCTCTGAAATTCCGGATCAAACCCTAGATCCATTCGTCTTCACGCGCACCGGACACATTTCGCCACAGACGGACACGTTCGGACCGCCGTCCGCCGCCACGTGGAGCCCCGGGATTCATCCGCCCGGGCGCCCACATCGCCGCGTCTCCCCGCCGTGCGGGCCCGCCGCAGCCCAGGCCGGGCCCCCACGGCCCGCACCGCCACCCGCCTCGCCGCGCGCGCCCACCTCCTCTCGCCGCCTCCCCGCCACCGCGCCGCCCGCACGCGCCCTCGCCGGCGGCCGCCTCGCCCCTCGCCGGCGACGACCGCGGCCGCGTCGCCCCGCGCCTCCCGGCCCGGATCCGGCCGCCCCTCGCCGCGCCTCCCCGCGCCGCTCCGGCCGGCCCCAGCTCCGGCAGCCGCCGCCCCCTCCTCCGCCGGAATCTCCAAGTCCAGCGACCCCCCTCCAACTCCGGCGAACAATGCATCTACGGCGATCCTCGATCCGCGTGCGATCCAGATCTGGGATATTTTCGTCTCGGTTGACTTTTCCCTCAGAAACCCTAGCCCATGTTGCATACTTTGACCTACCGTAACTTTGCATCCGTAGCTCCGATTCATGCATATAGCATATCAAAATGTTCATCTCAGAGAGTACATCATTTCATTCCATTGCATCATTTTCATTTGAGTTCATCTTGATGCCCGAAATACTGATAGAAGAGGGCTACTTGAGTTAATTGTCAGATCTGCTAATCCGTTTAGGTTTTTATCTTTTTTGCCATGATTAATGTGTGCATGATATGCCCTGAAGCTCTACATATGTTTTGTTAAGGGTTTTGTCATCTTTCCAGAGGTGCAACCCATGTATTTTCGTGATGTGTGTGGTGACTAGTGCAAGCTTGCAAAGTGGTGCACTTAGTAATTCTGTTTTCAGGGACTTAGCATTTTCACTAAGTCCTGGAGCTGTTTATCTCATGATGCCATATGTTCTTGTTGTTTCCTAGTGATCCGTGCCTCTTTTGAGGATGATCAGTAAGTGAGTTTTGTTAATATTGTAGTTCTCTATCCATCCATGTCTTTCTTTGCAATTATGGAGCACCCTAGATTGAGTCAATCGAGCTCTACTTTTGCTACTTTGTGAATCTGGGCAGATTGTCAACTTGTTTGCAATTTTGCCGGTGATGTTGTAGTTGATCCGTGCATTCTATGCTATTGTTATTGCCATGTCCAACTTGTATTTTGTGCCTTCTTGATGGGTGTATGATTTTCTTGCCATGACTTGCACCGTAGTGAGTGCATCGAGCTCGTAAACATGCCTACTTGAGTTATATTTCAGCATGTGTCAGTTTTCACTAAGTATGAAAACTGATTATGTTTTTGCTATGTTCACATGCTTGCAATTGTATTTTCTGATCCCTTTTGGCTCAAGGTCACTAACGGACTTTTGTTAATCTCTTTGAGTAGTTCCATGTCATGCTTTACTTTTCCATGTTCAGATCCTGTAGCATGTAGTTTTATTGCTCCGAAGAGGGCTACCTGATTTGAAATTCCAGACAAGTGTTGATTTCACTAAGTCTGAGATCTGTTCGCCATATGCATTTTTGCCATGCTTGTTTGAACCTGTTAATGGATGAATTGGCCGTAGCTCAATGCTAGACTTTTGTTAAGCATCTTGTGTGCATCCCTGCCATGTATTTTGTTGTCTTGTTTGGGTGCTGTAGCATGTTCATCTCATTGCATTTAGATGCCTACTTGCTGTAAATCGCAAACCGGTGTCATTTTTGAATCGCTTGCCATTTCCAAACCGTAACTCCGATTCCGGCGTTCTTTATATCGTTTTCAAGCAATTTCATCTCATCTTTCCAGTGGCACACTTGGAATTCCAAGTTGAGGCCAGGTTCATGCATTTCCTGTCATATCTTGCATTTTACATCCCGCATCGCATCCCGCATAGCATATCATCTTTGCATTGTGTTGTTTGAGTTTGCACGTGGTTGATTGTGTCCTTATTGATTGTTTTTCTTGTTTGGGTAGAGCCGGGAGACGAGTTCTCTAACGAGGAGCCCGTTGAGTTTGCTTTCGAGGATCCAATCAACTCTGACCACTGTGCAGGCAAGATGATCATACCCTCGAAATCACTACTATCCTTGCTATGTTAGTTTGCTCGCTCTTATGCTATGCCAATGCTACGATGCCTACCACTTGATTTCAAGCCTCCCAAATTGCCATGTCAAACCTCTAACCCACCATGTCCTAGCAAACCGTTGATTGGCTATGTTACCGCTTTGCTCAGCCCCTCTTATAGCGTTGCTAGTTGCAGGTGAAGATTGGAGGCCGTTCCTTGTTGGAACATTTATTTACTTGTTGGGATATCATTATATTATCTTGTTATCTTAATGCATCTATATACTTGGTAAAGGGTGGAAGTCTCGGCCTCTCGCCTAGTGTTTTGTTCCACTCTTGCCGCCCTAGTTTCCGTCATATCGGTGTTATATTTCCGGATTTTGCGTTCCTTACGCGGTTGGGTTATAATGGGAACCCCTTGATAGTTCGCCTTGATTAAAGCTTTTCCAGCAATGCCCAACATTGGTTTTACCATTTGCCACCTAGCCTTTTCTTTTCCTTGGGTTCTGCAGACTCAAGGGTCATCATTATTTTAACCCCCCCCCCCCGGGCCAGTGCTCCTCTGAGTGTTGGTCCACCTGTCAGCTACCGGTGGCCACCAGGGGCAACTCTGGGCTGGCCTACCCGTACCTAGGACAATCTGAGTGTGCCCTGAGAAAGAGATATGTGCAGCTCCTATCGGGATTTGTCGGCACATTCGGGCGGTGTTGCTGGTCTTGTTTTAACCTGTCGAAGTGTCTTGAAGAACCGAGATACCGAGCCTGATCGGAACGTCTTGGGAGGAGGTCTATTCCTTCGTTGACCGTGAGAGCTTGTCATGGGCTAAGTTGGGACTCCCCTGCAGGGATTTGAACTTTCGAAAGCCGTGCCCGCTGTTGGGGAACGTAGTAATTTCAAAAAAAATCCTACGTACACGCAAGATCATGGTGATGCATAGCAACGAGGGGAGAGTGTGATCTACGTACCCTTGGTAGATCGACAACGGAAGCGTTTGGTTGATGTAGTCGTACGTCTTCACGGCCCGACCGATCAAGCACCGAAACTACGGTACCTCCGAGTTTTAGCACACATTCAGCTCGATGACGATCCCCGGACTCCAGTCCAGCAAAGTGTCGGGGAAGAGTTCCGTCAGCACGACGGCGTGGTGACGATCTTGATGTACTACTGTCGCAGGGCTTCGCCTAAGCACCACTACAATATTATCAAGGACTATGGTGGCTGGGGGCGCCGCACACGGCTAAGAATAAGATCACGTGGATCAACTTGTGTGTCTCTGGGGTGCCCCTGCCTCCGTATATAAAGGACTAAAGGGGGGTGTAGCCGGCCTAGGAGAGGCGCGCCAGGAGAGTCCTACTCCCTCTGGGAGTAGGATCCCCCCCCCCAATCCTAGTTGGAATAGGATTCGCGGAGGGGGGGAAAGAGAGAGAGGGGCCGGCCCCCTCTCCTTGTCCTATTCGGACCAAGGGAGGGGAGGGGCGCGTGGCCCATGTTGGGCTGCCTCTTCTCTTTTCCACTAAGGCCCACTATGGCCCATATAGCTCCCGGGGGGTTCCGGTAACCTCCCGGTACTCCGGTAAAATTCCGATTTCACCCGGAACACTTCCGATATCCAAACATAGGCTTCCAATATATCAATCTTTATGTCTCGACCATTTCAAGACTCCTCTTCATGTCCGTGATCACATCCGGGACTCCGAACAAACTTCGGTACATCAAAATGCATAAACTCATAATATAACTGTCATCGTAACCTTAAGCGTGCGGACCCTACGGGTTCGAGAACAATGTAGACATGACCGAGACACGTCTCTGGTCAATAACCAATAGCGGGACCTGGATGCCCATATTGGCTCCTACATATTCTACGAAGATCTTTATCGGTCAGACCGCATAACAACATACGTTGTTCCTTTTGTCATCGGTATGTTACTTGCCCGAGATTCGATCATCGGTATCTCAATACCTAGTTCAATCTCGTTACCGGCAAGTCTCTTTACTCGTTCCATAATACATCATATCGCAACTAACTCATTAGTTGCAATGCTTGCAAGGCTTATGTGATGTGCATTACCGAGAGGGCCCAGAGATACCTCTCCGACAATCGGAGTGACAAATCCTAATCTCGAAATACGCCAACCCAACATGTACCTTTGGAGACACCTGTAGAGCACCTTTATAATCACCCAGTTACGTTGTGACGTTTGGTAGCACACAAAGTGTTCCTCCGGCAAACGGGAGTTGCATAATCTCATAGTCGTAGGAACATGTATAAGTCATGAAGAAAGCAATAGCAACATACTAAACGATCGGGTGCTAAGCTAATGGAATGGGTCATGTCAATCAGATCATTCACCTAATGATGTGATCCCGTTAATCAAATAACAACTCTTTGTCCATGGTTAGGAAACATAACCATCTTTGATTAACGAGCTAGTCAAGTAGAGGCATACTAGTGACACTCTGTTTGTCTATGTATTCACACATGTATTATGTTTCCGGTTAATACAATTCTAGCATGAATAATAAACATTTATCATGAAATAAGGAAATAAATAATAACTTTATTATTGCCTCTAGGGCATATTTCCTTCAGTCTCCCACTTGCACTAGAGTCAATAATCTAGATCACATTACCATGTGATTAACATCGATAGTTCACATCATCATGTGATTAACACCCATAGTTCACATCGCCATGTGACCAACACCCAAAGGGTTTACTAGATTCAGTAATCTAGTTCACATCGCTATGTGATTAACACCCAAAGAGTACTAAGGTGTGATCATGTTTTGCTTGTGAGAGAATCTTAATCAACGGGTCTGCGACATTCAGATCCGCATGTATTTTGCAAATTTCTATGTCAACAATGCTCTGCATGGAGCTACTCTAGCTAATTGCTCCCACTTTCAATATGTATCCAGATTGAGACTTAGAGTCATCTGGATCAGTGTCAAAGCTTGCATCGACGTAACCCTTTACGACGAACCTTTTGTCACCTCCATAATCGAGAAACATATCCTTATTCCAGTAAGGATAATTTTGATAGCTGTCCATTGATCTACTCTTAGATCACTATTGTACTCCCTCTCTTAACACAGTGTATGGTATACAATAGATCTGTTACACAGCATGGCATACTTTATAGAACCTATGACTGAGGCATAGGGAATGACTTTCATTCTCTTTCTATCTTCTGCCGTGGTCGGGCTTTGAGTCTTACTCAACTTCACACCTTGTAACACAGGCAAGAAACTTTTTCTTTGACTGTTCCATTTTGAACTACTTCAAAATCTTGTCAAGGTATGTACTCATTGAAAAACTTATCAAGCGTCTTGATCTATATCTATAGATCTTGATACTCAATATGTAAGCAGCTTTACCAAGGTCTTTCTTTGAAAAACTCCTTTCAAACACTCCTTTATGCTTTGCAGAATAATTCTACATTATTTCCGATCAACAATATGTCATACACATATACTTATCAGAAATGATGTAGTGCTCCCACTCACTTTCTTGTAAATACAGGCTTCACCGCAAGTCTGTATAAAACTATATGCTTTAATCAACTTATCAAAGCGTATATTCCAACTCCGAGATTCTTGCACCAGTCCATAGATGGATCGCTGGAGCTTGCATATTTAGTTAACACCTTTAGGATCGACAAAACCTTCTAGTTGCATCGTATACAACTCTTCTTTAGTAAATCCATTAAGGAATGCAGTTTTGTTTATCCATTTGCCAGATTTCATAAAATGCGGCAATTGCTAACATGATTCGGACAGACTTAAGCATAGATACGAGTGAGAAAATCTCATCGTAGTCAACACCTTGAACTTGTCGAAAACCTTTTGCGACAATTCTAGATTTGTAGATAGTAACACTACTATCAGCGTCCGTCTTCCTCTTGAAGATCCATTTATTTTCTATGGCTTGCCGATCATCGGGCAAATCCATCAAAGTCCATACTTTGTTCTCATACATGGATCATATCTCAGATTTCATGGCCTTAAACCATTTCGCGGAATCTGGGCTCATCATCGCTTCCTCATAGTTCGCAAGTTCGTCATGGTCTAGTAACATGACTTCCAGAACAGGATTACCGTACCACTCTGGTGCGGATCTCACTCTGGTTTACCTACGAGATTTGGTAGTAACTTGATCTGAAGTTACATGATTATCATCATTAGCTTCCTCACTAATTGGTGTAGTAGTCACAGGAACAGATTTCTGTGATGAACTACTTTCCAATAAGGGAGCAGGTACAGTTACCTCATCAAGTTCTACTTTCCTCCCACTCACTTCTTTCGAGAGAAACTCCTTCTCTAGAAAAACTCCGAATTTAGCAACAAAAGTCTTGCCTTCGGATTTGTGATAGAAGGTGTACCCAACAGTCTCCTTTGGGTATCCTATGAAGACATATTTCTCCGATTTGGGTTTGAGCTTATTAGGATGAAACTTTTTCATATAAGCATCACAACCCCAAACTTTAAGAAACGACAACTTAGGTTTCTTGCCAAACCATAGTTCATATGGTGTCGTCTCAACGGATTTAGATGGTGCCCTATTTAATGTGAATGCAGCTGTCTCTAATGCATAACCCCAAAACAATAGTGGTAGATTGGTAAGAGACATCATAGATTGCACTATATCCAATAAAGTACGGTTATGACATTCGGACACACCATTGTGCTGTGGTGTTCCAGGTGGCATGAGTTTGTGAAACTATTCCACATTGTTTTAGTTGAAGACCAAACTCGTAACTCAAATATTTTACTTCTGCGATCATATCGTAGAAACTTTCATTTTTGTTACGATGATTCTCCACTTCACTCTGAAATTCTTTGAACTTTTCAAATGTTTCAGACCTTTGTTTCATCAAGTAGATATACTCATATCTGCTCAAATCATCTGTGAAGATCAGAAAATAATGATACCTATCGCGAGCCTCAATATTCATCAGACCACATACATCAGTATGTATGATTTCCAAAAAATCTGTTGCTCGCTCCATTGTTCCAAAGAACAGAGTCTTAGTCATCTTGCCCATGAGGCATGGTTCGCAAGCATCAACTGATTCATAATCAAGTGATTCCAAAAGCCCATCAGCATGGAGTTTCTTCATGCGCTTTACACCAATATGACCTAAACGGCAGTGCTACAAATAAGTTGCACTATCATTATTAACTTTGCATCTTTTGGTTTCAATATTATGATTATGTGTATCACTACGATCGAGATCCGATGAACTATTTTCATTGGGTGTGTAACCATATAAGGTTTTATTCATGTAAACAGAACAACAATTTATTCTCTTACTTAAATGAATAACCGTATTACAATAAACATGATCAAATCATATTCATGCTTAACGCAAACACCAAATAACACTTATTCAGGTTCAACACTAATCCCGAAAGTATAGGGAGTGTGCGATGATGATCATATCAATCTTGGAACCACTTCCAACACACATCGTCACTTTACCCTTAACTAGTCTCTGTTTATTCTGCAACTCCTGTTTCGAGTTACTAATCTTAGCAACTGAACTAGTATCAAATACTGAGGGGTTGCTATAAACACTAGTAAAGTACACATCAATAACATGTATATCAAATATACTTATGTTCACTTTGCCATCCTTCTTATCTGCCAATCACTTGGGGTAGTTCCGCTTCCAGTAACCAGTCCCTTTGCAGTAGAAACACTTAGTCTCAGGCTTAGGACCAGACTTGGGCTTCTTCACTTGAGCAGCAACTTGCTTGCTGTTCTTCTTGAAGTTCCCCTTCTTCCCTCTGCCCTTTTCTTGAAACTAGTGGTCTTGTCTACCATCAACACTTGATGTTTTTCTCGATTTCTACCTTGGTCAATTTCCGCATTACGAAGAGCTTGGGAATCGTTTCCGTTATCCCTTGCATATCATAGTTCATCACAAAGTTCTACTAACTTGGTGATGGTGACTAAAGAATTCTGTCAATCACTATCTTATCTGGAAGATTAACTCCCACTTGATTCAAGTGATTGTTGTACTCAGACAATCTGGGCACATGCTCACTAGTTGAGCGATTCTCCTCCATCTTTTAGCTATAGAACTTGTTGGAGACTTTCATATCTCTCAACTCGGGTATTTGCTTGAAATATTAACTTCAACTCCTGGAACATCTCATATGCTCCATGACTTTCAAAACGTCTTTGAAGTCCCGATTCTAAACCATTAAGCATGGTGCACTAAACTATCAAGTAGTCATCATATTGAGCCAGCCAAACGTTCATAACGTCTGCATCTGCTCCTACAATAGGTCCGTCACCTAGCGGTGCATCAAGGACATAATTCTTCTGTGCAGCAATGAGGATAAACCTCAGATCATGGATCCAATCTGCATCATTGCTACTAACATCTTTCAACACAATTTTCTCTAGGAACATATCAAAATAAACACAGGGAAGCAACAACGTGAGCTATTGATCTATAACATAATTTGCAAAATACTACCAGGACTAAGTTCATGATAAATTTAAGTTCAATTTAATCATATTACTTAAGAACTCCCACTTAGATAGACATCCCTCTAATCCTCTAAGTGATCATGTGATCCAAATCAACTAAACCATGTCCGATCATCACGTGAGATGGAGCAGTTTCATTGGTGAACATCACTATGTTGATCATATCTACTATATGATTCACGCTCGACCTTTCGGTCTCCGTGTTCCGAGGCCATATCTGTATATGCTTGGCTCGTCAAGTATAACCTGAGTATTCCGCGTGTGCAACTGTTTTGCACCCGTTGTATTTGAACGTAGAGCCTATCACACCCGATCATCGCGTGGTGTCTCAGCACGAAGAACTTTCGCAACGGTGCATACTCAGGGAGAACACTTCTTGATAATTAGTGAGAGATCATCTTAAAATGCTACCGTCAAACTAAGCAAAATAAGATGTATAAAAGATAAACATCATATGCAATCAAAATATGTGACATGATATGGCCATCATCATCTTGCGCCTTTGATCTCCATCTCCAAAGTACTGTCATGATCTCTATCGTCACCGGCATGACACCATGATCTCCATCATCTTGATCTATATCAATGTGTCGTCACACGGTCGTCTCGCCAATTATTGCTCTTGCAACTATTGCTATCGCATAGCGATAAAGTAAAGCAATTATTTGGCGCTTGCATCTTATGCAATAAAGAGACAACCATAAGGCTTTTGCCAGTTGCCGATAACTTTAACAAAACATGATCATCTCATACAACAACTTATATCTCATCACGTCTTGACCATATCACATCACAACATGCCCTGCAAAAACAAGTTAGACGTCCTCTACTTTGTTGTTGCAAGTTTTACGTGGCTGCTACGGGCTTAAGCAAGAACCAATCTTACCTACGCATCAAAACCACAACGATAGTTTGTCAAGTTGGTGATGTTTTAACCTTCGCAAGGACCGGGCATAGCCACACTCGGCTCAACTAAAGTTGGAGAAACTGTCACCCGCTAGCCACCTTTGTGCAAAGCACGTCGGGAGAACCGGTCTCGCGTAAGCGTACGCGTAATGTCGGTCCGGGCCGCTTCGTCCAACAATACCGCCGAACCAAAGTATGACATGCTGGTAAGCAGTATGACTTATATCGCCCACAACTCACTTGTGTTCTACTCGTGCATATAACATCAACACATAAAACCTAGGCTCGGATGCCACTGTTGGGGAACGTAGTAATTTCAAAAAAATTCCTACGTACACGCAAGATCATGGTGATGCATAGCAACGAGGGGAGAGTGTGATCTACGTACCCTTGGTAGATCGACAACGGAAGCGTTTGGTTGATGTAGTCGTACGTCTTCACAGCCCGACCGATCAAGCACCGAAACTACGGCACCTCCGAGTTTTAGCACACGTTCAGCTCGATGACGATCCCCGGACTCCGATCCAGCAAAGTGTCGGGGAAGATTTCCGTCAGCACGACGGCGTGGTGATGATCTTGATGTACTACTGTCGCAGGGCTTCGCCTAAGCACCACTATAATATTTTCGAGGACTATGGTGGCTGGGGGCGCCGCACACGGCTAAGAATAAGATCACGTGGATCAACTTGTGTGTCTCTGGGGTACCCCTGCCTCCGTATATAAAGGACTAAAGGGGGGTGCGGCCGGCCTAGGAGAGGCGCGCCAGGAGAGTCCTACTCCCTCTGGGAGTAGGATTCCCCCCCAATCCTAGTTGGAATAGGATTCACGGAGGGGGGAAAAGAGAGAGAGGGGCCGGCCCCCTCTCCTTGTCCTATTCGGACCAAGGGAGGGGAGGGGCGCGCGGCCCATGTTGGGCTGCCTCTTCGCTTTTCCACTAAGGCCCACTATGGCCCATATAGCTCCCGGGGGGTTCCGGTAACCTCCCGGTACTCCGGTAAAATCCCGATTTCACCCGGAACACTTCCGATATCCAAACATAGGCTTCCAATATATCAATCTTTATGTCTCGACCATTTCAAGACTCCTCGTCATGTCCGTGGTCACATCCGGGACTCCGAACAAACTTCGGTACATCAAAATGCATAAACTCATAATATAACTGTCACCGTAACCTTAAGCGTGCGGACCCTACGGGTTTGAGAACAATATAGACATGACCGAGACACGTCTCCGGTCAATAACCAATAGCGGGACCTGGATGCCCATATTGGCTCCTACATATTCTACGAAGATCTTTATCGGTCAGACCGCATAACAACATACGTTGTTCCCTTTGTCATCGGTATGTTACTTGCCCGAGATTCGATCGTCGGTATCTCAATACCTAGTTCAATCTCATTACCGGTAAGTCTCTTTACTCGTTCCGTAATACATCATCTCGCAACTAACTCATTAGTTGCAATGCTTGCAAGGCTTATGTGATGTGCATTACCGAGAGGGCCCAGAGATACCTCTC